>NC_040085.1:18066697-18243329 GCF_003369695.1 Bos indicus x Bos taurus
GTTGTACTCAGCCTTTACTCAAAAATAGTAATATAAACCTCTGATCTGAATTCCTGCAACTCTCTAGGCTTTTTGTTTCAACAAGTTCTCACTGTCTGATGCTAGTCCTTCCATCCACCCATCAAATGTATCCTTATCTAATCCACCAATGGGGTTGCAGTTGAAGATGAAGATGGGTGAAGATGAGGTGGCAGATCTATAACTAAAATAATTCATGACTTACAACTTTTTCAAAATAGTTGCTTAAAACTCCTTTCTGGGACTTCTCTGGAGGTCCAGTGGTTAACACTTGGCCTTCCAATGCAGGCGGACTTTCCAATTCTCTTTCCACTTGTGTGCCTTTCAATCCCTGGTCTGGGGACTAAGATCCCACATGCTTCACAGCCAAAAAGCAAAAAACATAAAATAGAAACAATATTGTAACACATTCAATAAAGGCTTTAAAAATGGTCCACATTAAAAAAAAAAAAAACTTTAAAAAAAGGCTTCTGCATTTATGTTTTTCCATTATTTTCTAAAGCAATGAATATCAAACACCTTGAATAACTACATGGGGGAAGAGCAAAATATACCAGGAACTATGAGGGAGTATCTCAGTTATCATATTAAAATATTGTCATATATAAAAGCATCATAATACCAATTCCAGTGAGTAAAGTTATGGTACAAGACTAGAGTACAATAAGAAGATTGAAAAATATTTCAGTCATTCAGACCAAACTGTGTCTTTAATTTCCCTTCAGAATCAACTGTTTTCAGAATTATGAAAATACTTCCCTAATCAATCAAACCTTCTACACTGTTACTCTTAATCCTCATCTACATCTAGAGAGGTAACAGAATGTCTGTGCCCTGCAGCCTAAGCTCTCCAAGAGGCACTGCTGGAGCCCCAGCAGATTTGGGCACAGGCTTCAGGTGCCTGGGGAGCACTGTGTGCTCACTGCACAGAGGTAGGTGGCTGAGTCACTGGGCTCGGAGTCTCTGATATGCAGGGAGACATGCTTGTTGGTTTTATTGGACTGCGCTGCAAATTTTCCTTCCTCTTTGTTGTTGTTGGCATACACTTGCAGCAGAAACTCAGGGCCTTTCCCAGGGTACTGTCTGTACCATGTGAAGTACAGAGAATTGCTGTCAGAATAAGTGCAGCCGAGAGATGCTGCGGCTCCCTCTGGGACGGGCAGAGACGCAGGACTCTGCTCCACTGTGTTCTGCTGGGTGCTCACCGCTGTGCAAAGAGACGTGAATGCTCAGTCAGAGAAGGTGGGTTAGGTGATCTTCCTCTCCAGAATTCAAGTTATCTTTTCACAGGCCTCCCACCTCTACCATCCCTTATTTAAGGGAAATAGTGTTCATGTTTCTCCATGAGTCTAGAAGGGACAATGACTCCAAATAGTGTATTTTATGGTCCCATAGAAATGCCCCAAACTTACAGATCAACTGAAGCCACAGGATCACTAATAAAACTCTTGAGGATTTCGTCATTCTTTCCTCCTCTGGTTCACTGAGGATTCAAATTTTACACCCTAAAAAAAAAAAAAACGAGTCGAGCTCAGACATTTCAATTCTTCTGCTTTAGAAATCATAAAAAGAGCCTGTTCTATCAAAGACAAAAGAGACTTTTTTCATTACCCATGCAACACACCACCGAGCTCCTCCTCTCTCCTCCCACTTTCTCCCTCCCTCTTTCTCTCTCACAGACACACACACACACAGGAAGGAATACATGAGCAGAGTTCCTGAGAAGACACTGCCATCTTGTGGACTCAAGACCATGATCAAAGAAATATTTGAAGCATAGATCCTTACTATGGGAACTGATGAAAATAAAAATTTGCCACTTTAGTTAAATTAAAAATTTGAGAAGCATATGGTTCAAGTCAATGTGTGTGGGGATAGAGTGATGTCTACATGTGTGTTTTACATCAAATGGCAACGCTTGTCTGATTAGAAGCAGTTTTATCAAATGGCCACTCTCTCACACTGAAAAACCAATCCTAAGATATTCTAGTGATAGAAATCTGGGCGAGGCTCTCATGATTCAGGGATCTGTGTAGCTTTTCTTCATATCAGGCCAACACTTCCTATCTTATTTCCCCACTTTTATTTTTAAAGAAATCTAATCTAACTCAAATTGACTCATTGGAAAAGACTCTGATTCTTGGAGGGACTGGGGGCAGGAGAAGGGGAGGACAGAGGATGAGATGGATGGATGGCATCACTGACTCGATGGACGTTGAGTCTGAGTGAACTCCGGGAGTTGGTGATGGACAGGGAGGCCTGGCGTGCTGCGATTCATGGGGTCGCAAAGAGTCGGACACGACTGAGCGACTGAACTGAACTGAACTGAATCTAACTCAAAAGAATCCTCTTAAGACACAATGACCTAAAATCTAACTGAACAAATATGTTTCCAGCTCACAACTTGGGCAGATTTTTAACAAAGTCAAGGACTTAATTCTTAATTCCATTTTGTACCAGTGGCATATGCGTGAGGAATCATCGCTTACTTGGGCTGATGGTAGTAGTAGATGGACCAGCCTTCAGTACCTAGAGTGTAAATAAAACCCAAAGGACGTGTTCATGAGTCTAACCCCTCTTCTTATACACAGCCCTGGCATCTCAGGGTTAATCTCCAAAGTTATGGGTCTAGTATCAGTCTCTCTAACAAGCTTCCCTCGTGGCTCAGTGGTAAAGTATCTGCCTGGCAATGCAAAAGATGCAGGTTCAATCCCTGGGTGAAGAAGATTCCCCAGGAGAAGGAAATGGCAAGCCACTCCAGTATTCTTGCCTGGAAAATCCCATGGACAGAGGAGCCTGGCAAGGCTATAGTCCATGGGGTTGCAAAAGAGTCAGACATGACTTAGCAACTAGACAAGAACAGCAACAATCACTCTCTGCCTTTCTATTGTACCCTAACCAGCAAACCAGGTTTATCAGAAGGCTACTATGCAAGAAGCTTAACTGAGTCTAATGGGACTTAGTCTTCTCATTTCGCCTCCTGCCTCAAGCCCTTGTAGAAGCTAGTGGCTAGAGACCAGCAATGCAGCAGGTCCCTTTCTGCTCAGGAACTAGGTAAACAGTATCCATCAAAGATGGACTGGTCAGGCCCTCCCTATCCCCACCGATGACTATGTAGGAAGTAGGATGAGGGAGAAGATGCTAACGGTGGGATCCTTTTCTTTAAGAGAACACTGCTTTTGACAAAACTCACACAGCTATTTCTCACTTTCCTCCTCTTCTGGGAATCCTATTAAACTTATGTCAGAAAATTTGACAATGTCCCCCAGGTCCTTTAGTCTCAGTTCATTTTTCTTCATTCTTTTTTCTTTCTGCTCTCTGACTGGACAACTTCAATTAACCGGTATTCAAGTTCTTTCTCCTGCCTATCCGAATCTACTGTTGAATTTTTCTTAGAAAATGTTCTCTGTGTAACAATTTCTCTGCCCTGAGAGAGTGCTGAGTTATGTGACATATAGACAAGCCCTTTGCGTTAGTCCTTGAGGGAGCCACGAGACAGGTTAAAGCAGTGAAGCTCTGCTCTTTCATGACAAAGAGCTCTTCCCCCTCCACCACTGGAACCCACCCTGGGGATGCAGGCAGCTATCTAAAAACTGTCATGGATCCAGTGATGGAAAGACTGAACAGGGTGAGTGAAAACACCACAGGGCTTTCCTGTCAGGTGTCCATTTCCTTCTGCTTATGTGTTTGCTCGGCTGCTGCACAGCTCTCTGTGGTGTTTGCCTCTGTGTACAGGTAAATGTGCTAAAGTTTCCTGTCTTTCTAAGCTGTCGTCTTCCTGGACCTTTGGCTGCAGAGAGAAGACTTTTCATGGCCTTTTTTGTCTATATCTGTTGGCATGTCCAGGTTCCTGGCTTCTCTAGGACTCACTTGGGTTACATGAGGCAAAAGGAAACTCAGGGAACTCACTGCTCTGTCACTCCTCAAGCCCCAAGTTCCTAGGCTAGTCTGGCTTATTCTCTCCAAATTCTTATGTTTTTCTTTTACATGTGGTCCAGGGTTTCTAACTGTCCTTAACAGATTGAGTAGGAAAAAAAAAATACACCTACTACAGCTTGTCCGAAGTGGAAAGAAAGCATGATGCTTCCTTCTTTGCCTGAAGAGTGAACCTCTGACCAGCTTGGCTAGTCCACCTTCTTGGCAGTAGGCCAGTCAAAATGGTATTAAAATTATTTAATTCTTGTTCAGCCACCTAGATTCTCCTGTTGAATAAATACGGTTCTAGATTCTGAAGATAACTATGGTTTACTTGAATACACTGCTCTAAGAATTCCCTTAAATGGCCCAGTAGGCCCAAGGTGGTGAATATAAATGATCTCTGTAAATGGAGTGAAAATGCCCTTATACCTTTTGCTCCTTATCATTCTATACAAAAGTTTTGAGTGTGATTAGGAAATGAGTAGGAAAAATGGCAAAGTTATAGCTACTAGAATGATCACACCAGTTTTGTGGTAGTGGAAAAGGAGCAAAAACCCTGGTACTAGAGAAGGGAACACCTTAGACCCTGGAAAGTTTGTGTTTGTTGGAAGGGAAGATTGTTCATGCTCTCTTTGTATGCTAGACCCAGCACTGCAACCTAAGCAGAACAACCATATGGTCTGTGAAAACAGAAAAATTGGTATGAATATGGCTTGTGCTGGACTGTTCTTCTGTGCCTGACATCATCAACGAAAGCTGTTCAACATGGATTCCCAACCCCTTATGTGTACAAACCTATAAATCAACGCAACTTTGTTTCAGTATGGCGGGTTCAAATGCATATGCTTTTGGTGTCTGCCCATCTTGAATTATGCCTCATGAATGACGCTGCTCATATAACTTAATAAGTGATGTAATGATGATTCTAATCAAGTTTAACAATAAATTTAGAACTGAACAAATCTGTCTCCCTTGGAGTTATATGTTTGTGTTTGGGAAGAAAGAACATCTCTCCATTGGGAAGGATGGTAGATCTTTGGTCCCTTTTTAGAAATTAAACCAAAGACCAGTGTGTCCAATTCCCTTGCATGGGTCATAATGAATATTATATGACGTCCAAGCTGTTTATATCCTGGAACTTATTCACAGTTGACTGAATCTGGGATCCTAGGAGACAGGACTGAGCTTAATCATGCAGATTGGTCTCATCCTGCTGTACAAATTTCTTCTCACAGTTGCTGTTTATTCACTAAGCTGTGTTCAGCTCTTTTATGACCCCATGGACTGTAGCCTGCCAGGCTCTTCTGTCCATGAGATTTTCCAGGTGAGAATACTGGAATGGGTCGCCATTTTCTGCTGCAGGGTATCTTCCCAACCCAAGGATCAAACCAGTGTTTCCTGTGTCTTCTGGATTGCAGGCAGATTCTTTACCACTGAGCTACAAGGAAGCCCTGCTAATAGTGGATTTAATTAACTGTTGTTAGAGAAAAATCAAATAGATTTAATCTCAGTCTTTGTCATTCAGAGAAATAAGAACAGTGGATGGAGTGGTAAACTCTCAAGAAAAATTTCTAGAAACGAATACAATTTAGAACCATGAAGTGAATGTTGTTGAAAGGCAGTTCGCTGTGAGTCTCTTATACTTCTACATGATGTTCTGGGTTTACCAACAACGTAAGGTCATTACCACTCAACCTGAACCATTTCTCAGAGTTGTGCTTGCAGCATGTAACCTTGATGGATGGGGTAGTGTCTTCTCTGAGACAAAGAGTGAGCTTGCTTACTGCTTGGCAATAGCAATACCAAATAGCAATGAATTCCTCAAGCTCGCTATTCATCACCTGTGACACAATCCCATCACATACATAGCATCCATTTACACCCCTGAACTGTGGTGTTGGAGAAGACTCTTGAGAGTCCCTTGGACTGCAAGGAGATCCAGCCAGTCCATTCTGAAGGAGATCAGCCCTGGGATTTCTTTGGAAGGAATGATGCTAAAGCTGAAACTCCAGTACTTTGGCCACCTCATGCGAAGAGTTGACTCATTGGAAAAAACTCTGATGCTGGGAGGGATTGGGGGCAGGAGGAGAAGGGGACGACAGAGGATGAGATGTCTGGATGGCATCACTGACTCGATGGACTTGAGTCTCAGTGAACTCCGGGAGTTGGTGGTGGACAGGGAGGCCTGGAATGCTGCAATTCGTGGGGTCACAAATAGTCGACTGAGCAACTGAACTGAACTGAACTGAACTGAAATCACCATGAGAGACTTATGGACAAAGGCAACTGAAGAAAATATGCTAGTGTTCATGCTGCTTGCTGTGTCCTAAGTAGTAACATCCTTCATCTCTGACACAGGATTTTTTACTTTACTGATAACACCAAAGAAACAACAAGCTATTAGCCTGTAAGAGAGTAAGATCTGCTGCTGCTGCTAAGTCGCTTCAGTCGTGTCCGACTCTGTGCGACCCCAGAGACAGCAGCCCACCAGGCTCCCCCGTCCCTGGGGTTCTCCAGGCAAGAACACTGAAGTGGGTTGCCATTTCCTTCTTCAATGCATGAAAATGAAAAGTGAAAGTGAAGTCGCTCAGTTGTGTCCGATTCTTCGAGACCCCATGGACTGCAGCCTACCAGGCTCCTCCGTCCATGGGATTTTCCAGGCAAGAGTACTGGAGTGGGTTGCAATTGCCTTCTTCGAAGTAAGATCAAGACCTGACAAAACCCTCTCTGCCACCTTTAGAGATACTATAATAAATACTTGAATTACTTTTGAGAAAAATGTTTCCCCAAACTGGTCTAAAATGGATCTTTTCTGAAGGATATTCTTTATAGCCTCACATGGGACTTAACTATTATTTCTAATGAAATGCTTTAGGAATTCTGTTACATACTGTAATGAAATAAAGGCTCCTGGGAAATTAGTATTACACCCTCAAATGACTATTAATCATATGAGGAACCTAATACCAGTACACAATGAAAAGTAGAATAAAAATGAACCAGCCCTCTGACCATAATTATGATCTCTAATCAAAGCTTTAAAAAAAAAAAACTTATTTCCTATAAAATGTTTCTACCAAGGCTAATTATTTGAATATGTTTCCTAAGACTTTCTCTTGCAGTAATTTGAAATCAAATTTTGACACGTGCTCATAATTATTTGACTTGAAATTCCTTGTATATTTTCCAAAGTCTTTGGGACATGTCTTTTTTTTTTTTTTTCTCTCTTTTACATAGTTCACTGCAGGGTTTCTAGCTTTCAAGTCGACCCGATTCATTGAGATTACACTTGATAAAGTGAAGTCAGTTGACTGAGGACAGACTGAGATCCTGCGTGGATCTAATTATTTAACAGAGCCTACTGAGCAAAGGAAGGCTGGAACCTGAGTCTTCAAGTAAGAGCCAGAGATAACCGAATTATACCACCTAAGAAGCAATGAGAACATATATGTAGTTAAGAGTTTCAAGGGTGAAAATGACAAGAAGGGAAAAGGAAAGCAAAGAGGGAGAAGGCCCATACAACATTTATTTAGTAGATATTTATCACCTGACTACTATGGGCCAGTCACTGTTCTAGACACTAAGAGTAGAGCCCATGAGCAGAACACACAACAGTACTGACCTCACAGGATTTATAATCTAACTGGAGTTACTAGCAATGAATATATTGATATGTCAATCAAAAATATGCCTGTTCATTATGGTTATTACCATTGGGATATGACCAGGGTGTTTGATACAGAGTTAAGAAAGGGTTTGTGGATGGCTACACTAGTCAGGAAGGTCAGCAAAAGTCAGGAGGTTTTCTCTACAGTAGTGATATTTGGAGAAGAAAACAGAAACCCACTCTAGTATTCTTGCCTGGAAAATCCCATGGACAGAGAAGCCTGGTGAACTACAGTCCCTGGGGTCACAAAAGAGCTGGACACCAATTAGTGACCAAACATAAACAAGTGATATTTGAGCTGAGACCTGAAGGGTTAAAATAGGTCAGGCTCACCATGATCCGGGGGGGTGGGGGCGGAGAGGCGGGAATTGGAGACAAATGAAAGAATAAGACCCAACATGGGACAAGACGTGACAAGTTTAGGAAACTGAAAGATCAGCATCGTGACTGCACAGAGAGTCAGGGAAGAGAATTATGAACTAAGATTGAAGGGTCAGGTGGGATTCACATTCCGCAGAATCTTGTATACCATAGCCAGGAGTTTCTATTTTATTCTAGAAGCAATAGAAATCCACTGAAGCATTTAGGCAGGTAGCAACAACTTTGATTTATAATTAAAAAACCACTGTTGCTACCAGTTAGATTAGTGCTTCTCAAATTTGAAAGTGGTAGAATCACCTGGTGATTTGTTTAAATGAAGATTCAAATTCAGTAGATTTGAGTTGATCCTGGGATTCTGCACAAGTTCTAATATTGCTGGTCTATATTTTGAATATCAAAACTCTGGGTAATACACTTTGAGAGAAAAGAGACAAGTTAGAAGGCAACCTGGATCAGAACAGTGTTTTCCAAATTTTGTTTAATACATCTCAGTTTATGAAAAGATCAGTTCAATTCAGTCACTCAGTCATGTCCAACTCTTTGCAACCTCATGGACTGCAGCACGCCAGGCTTCCCTGTCCATCACCAACTTCCAAAACTTGCTCACACTCATGTCTATAGAGTCAGTGATGCCATCCAATCATCTCATCCTCTGTCATCATCCCCTTCTCCTCCTGCCTTCAATTTTTTCAGCATCAGGATCTTTTCCAATAAGTCAGTTCTTCACATCAGGTGGCCAAAGTATTGGAGCTTCAATTTCAACATCAAGCTTCCAATGAATATTCAGGACCGATTTCCTTCAGGATTGACTGGTTTGATCTCCTTGCTGTCCAAGGGACTCTCAAGAGTCTTTTCCAACACCACAGTTCAAAAACATCAATTCTTCGGCACTTAGCTTTCTTTATAGTTCAACTCTCACATCCATACATGACTGCTGGAAGAACCATAGTTTTGACTAGAGGGAACTTTGTCAGTAATGTAATGTCTCTGTTTTTAAATATGTTGTCTAGGTTTGTGATAGCTTTTCTTCCAAAGAGCAAGCATCTTTTAATTTCATGGCTGCAGTCACCATCTGCAGTGCTTTTGGAGCCCAAGAAGATAAAATCTATCACCGTTTCCACTGTTTCCCCATCTATTTTCCAGCTGCCATGAAGACCAGATGCCATGATCTTAATATTTTGAATGTTGGGTTTTAAGCCAGCTTTCTCACTTTTATGAAAATATATTAGTTCTTATTCTCTGTGAGGTACTCTGATGTTTTCTAACCTTATTTTTTATTACAAAATGTGTAATGACAAAAACCTTACTGATTAAAATAAAAGAAAATTAAAACTGAAATTTTTCACTTAGTAAAATGAAAACTAATTTAAAGTAGTCATATCCTGACTTGGTATAGTATTGGAAAGTCAGCAGCTTCATGGGTTGCTGTTGAAGCCATAGCTTGGTGAAAAATTTCTTCATGGAAACCAAACATTTAGTGTCATGTTTTTTCCCTTATCCAAGCAATTTCACTTCCATTGAAACTACAACTTAAATGATATTTGTTCATACAAATATTGTCTATAATACTGTATAATTAGAAAAATACCAAATAGTGATTAGTTTTTTAAATACATCTAAATAATGGAAATTAGCCAATCATTTAAAATTATGCCTTTAATATATGTTTTATGACATGGAAATATCTACAATGTTGAGAAAAACTAATATGTTTATAAATTCCAGGTATATTATAGTCCCCCCTCATAGAAAAATATAGCTGTATAATACGTGCACCAAAAATTCTGAAAACTAGTGATAGTCATAACCTTTATGCCATGAAATTATGGGAGTGTTCTCTTTTTAAATGTGTTTATATCTTCTAATTTATTTAAAATTAATATATATAATTAAGTAGTAAAATTTTAGCTTAATTTAAATTTAAAATACTAGACTCCTTCCTTCAAACTCTGGATCCATTTTTTATCTTTAGTGGAAGAAACAATTGACAAAAGGTCAGAGTGTCTGAGTTCTGTTCCCAGCTTCCATTTTGCTATAAGTCAGGCTTTAAGTGGCCATTCAAATCCTGTAGATCCTAATTCTTTCACCTATGAAATTAAGGGCATGGACTGAATCAGTATTTCCTAAAGTGTGATTGATCCAAGAGGTCATGGTAGGCAGTACATAAAAGAAAATTGTAATTGTTACATAAAAGGTATTATTTTAATTTGTAATAGAAAAAATATAACCTGCACATGAAATACATGGTTTCATATTAACATCCATTAAAACAAGGATAACTTTTTGCTCAGTCATTTTTAAAGTCTATTTAATATAAAAGTAAATTTAATATTAAATTAGTAAATAATTGTATAAATGGTACACTGATATAAAAAAATATCATGAAGACTATGAACCAATGAGTATGACGCTATTGGTGAGGGTACAGCATGGTGAAAACTTGCTTTCTGAACTGGAGCCTGAGCACAAAGGGGCCTGCCCTCTCACCTGAAGGGTAGACGGTGAAAAGAAATCTCGGCAAACAGGCCCAGGAGGAGTACAATTTGCCCTGAGGAATGAACTTTCAATAGTAACAAAAGGAAATTTAATTCAATATAAATTCAGATTCATCACATAAAGGAGGGATAGATTATCCTTGATTTCTGTTTGGAGACAGAGATTTTAAGAAAACTCCCTCTGTGGGTAAAGGAAACACCTTCATTCTCACCCCAAGGCTAGATCCCTGTCAAGAGGCCCAGCTGGCAGTTGTGGGACAGGCTGCAGGTGTCTGGAGAGCACTGCATGCAAAGCACAAAAGTAGATAGCTGAGTCTCCAAGATGGGAGGCTGAGATACGCAAAACACTGTAAACCTTCTTTTCCCAAGAGTTCTTTAAAATTTTTGTCTGCCTGCTCTTTCTGGCTTGATTAAATTAAAGACAAACATACAAGTCCTTTCCCAGGCTCCTGCTCGAACCAAACAAAGTTGTAAAATGTTTTCTTTTGATAAGTACAATTAAGATCGGCATGTATTCTCTCTTGGATACTCAGGAATGAAGGACTCTGGTCCAATGTATATTGGCTGCTCACCCCTGTTTGAACAGAGAACAACAGACAAAGGAGATATATTAATGGCCAATTATTTTTTGAAAGAATATATTTCCTTTTCACAATCCCCCCTCCCCAGGTGACCCCAGTAACACTAGCCACCTTTCTATAACTTTCAGATTTATAGGGATTACTAGGATCTGCTCTTTTTATTCATAGCTTCAAAACCAGCCAAGTCACAACACAGCTGCCAATAAAGAACCAGGAATGAAACTCCCAAAGACTTCTCCATTTTTTCCATTCACCAGACTCATGAGAACTCAGGTTGGAATCTGTGAGCTCTCAGACACTACCAGGTCAAGCAACTTGTTTATCTGAGTGCATATTCATGAATTCGCTGTCACAAGAAGCAGAGAGACTCCTCAGCAAATCAGAAATCAGATCCATACCCCTGTGCACACACTCACCCAGCGTCTTCTGATCTCTGAAGAGGTAACATGGAGAGGGGACCACATCAAGATCAAGTGCGGGGTTGTTGCAGAGTAGTTGGAGAGATACACCTACTATTTATCTCCTAGAGTTTTCTCTTCCCCTTCTACTTATATAAAATTCTTGACCATCTACCATGTACAAGTTATTAAAATTATAATTAAATCAATTTAATTATAATTAAAATCAACCCTCTCCAGGGAAAACCTTGTAAGATTCTTTTCTCTCCGATCAATGCAAAACCTTCTAAATGAGCTGATTTATATGAATTTAGTTATTGACACTGTAGCTCAGGATAATTATCTTATATCCAGACCCTGTTTCATAAGTCTTGTATGGATTCTTCTTCCAATCTACGTTAAATTATACAAGAAGGAAGGTATTGTCATTTTCTGTGCATAATGCCTGTGAGATAAAGAAAACAAACACAAAAGACATTAGCGGTCTTACCAAATATTGTCATCAGCTTCGTCAACATTTTGCTTTTATACTCAGTAGACATTCTACTAGTTGCTGGACCCCACACAGAGCTGACCTCTCCCTTTTAATCAAAATTACCATCTACTTCAGAGTAGTAATGCAATATGATGGTCTTACCCTTGGGAATAACCAGGTGAGCAGTTAACTGTGTTGAGTGAGGATACCTCTATGTTAGTAGATACAAGTTCAGCCATGTCTGAAAGAGAAGCACTAGCTCACTTTGAAATTGCATACAACATTTAAAAAATGCTCCTTGACAACCTCCAGGTGCAGGTTTGGGTACAGAGTGCGAGTGCCTGGGGAGCATAGTGCACCCACCACACAGATGTAGAAGGCTGGATTGCTGAGCTGGGCAGCTGTGAAGTGCAGGGAGCTGTGCTTGGCAGTTGCATCCACAGTCGCTGTGTACCGTCCATTTGACTTTTTGTTGTCACTGTAAGTCATGGTTATCAGGGAAACAAGACCTCTCCCAGTGTCCTGTGTGTACCACCTTAGGTTGTTAAAGGGGCTCACTGTATAATTGCGTTGAAATGTGCAATTCTCTCCCTCCAGGACCACCAGGGATGGAGGACTCTGTTCCACTTGGTTTTTGCCACTCATGCCTGTTCAAAAAGCAAAGAGAGATCTGAGAGATAGCTCACCCATTTTTATTGCTTTCTAATTTGCACCTCTTACTCCTCTCCAGAATGAATCCCCCTGAACCATAACATGGCCCCAAATTCTTCTCTCCTTCTACCCCAAAGCAATATATGCAATACACCTTTTTGAAAACCTTTGAAAATATTCCCTGGACTTACTGTGTCAACCTGGCTAAAACTCTTCATTAACTTACAAAAAAAATGAAGCCACAAAACCACCAGGGAGGGTCTCACATGCATCTCCATTCTTCTGCACTGGGCTGTCCCCCAAAACTGACTTGTCTATTCAACACCTTTTATGTTTTTATGTTAATGAAGGATTCTCAGGGATTATGCTTAGCCAATCAGAGACTACAACCCTATTGAGCCAAAGACCAAATTTTGCTGCTTCATACTCAATCATACCCACAGGCAAGGCCAATGCAAATACTGCCATCTTGGGGTCAGAGCTATGGTTGCTCAGAACCTTGGGTTCAGCTTCTTGCTAGGTTTCCTTCTTACTCTTTTGAACATAATACTGAATATAAGCCCCTATAAGTCTCTATAAACAGAGTAGGTTAGTACATAAAACATATGTTTAAAAACCCCAGTATGAATTCTGACTTATTGGATAGGAAAGTTAAGCCTCAGTTTTCTTATCTGAAAATATATATGGTAACACTTTCCTGACATTTTTGAAAGATTTAAAAGACATGATGTGGACTATCAGCATAATGGCAAAGGAGGAAGCCTTATCTCTCTTTCCTCCACAGACATGGACTTAACAATGATATTAGCAACAATATACCTTGAAGGACAATGCCGAACCCAGCTAAAAGTAAATGCACTCGTGGAAGAACAAGCTGAGAGCAGTCTCATTTACAGGGGAGAGAAGAGCAACTTCACTTCACCCACATAAGTCCCTCAGCCAGATGGGCTCAGCCCAGTACCAAGGAGATAGCCTGTGCCCATCGTGTCCCCCATGGGGGAAGGGAGTGATTCTGGTGCTTGGACCCGACCTTCAGTCCTCTCAGGGTGCCCTCTGTGGGGTGGTTTTCTATCTTACCTCATGCCCAGTATGACAGGCAGAGAGCAATCCCTCGGGACAGTGAGAAACCAAGGAAAATGCAGGACGTCTCTTTTGCTGCCAGTCCTGCTCTGTGAACCTGGAAGAGGAGAACTGAGGTTCTTCCTCCACAGGGGAAAAGAGAGCTAATGGGGGGAGGAGAAGGAGCTGGCCTTACTCCTAGCATTTAAGAGTAGGAATGGTCTCTATCTTCCCCTATTCAGGACGGAGCAGAGCCTAGTCCCGTGGGATAGTAAGGAACAAGGAAAGGGAGAGTGTGGTTCCACAGCTAGCACTGCCCTGCAAGACTGGGAATCAGTGCAGAACTGATTTTAACCCCACACAGAGTGAAGGGGGCCTTATGCCAGATAATTCAAAGCGCCCTCCATGGAGCCAGTTTCTACTTGCTTCTGGTCATACTTAGCACTGAATCACTGGCAGGGCTTGGTCACTGGAACAGCTAGCACCAAAGGAAAAAAGAATGGTGTGGTATTACAGCTAGTACTGATGTGCAAGGTGGAGAAAGGCTAGAACTGAGGTGTTTCCTCCAAATGAAAAGACAGGAAACCTATGGGTCCTTGTCCAAATTTCCTCAAGAGTACACTCCCAAAGGGACTGGTCTCTATCATGCCTCATATTTAGCATTGCTGACTGAGGAAGGTGTCCTCTAGTCAAGACCAGACCATAAATACTGGGAGAGGTATCTGCTGCTTCAAAAGCTCACATAACAAAGCAAATCTATAAGATGCATAAAGAATTGAGAAAACATGATACAATCAAAGGCAGGAAATAAATTTCCAGTAACCAACTGAAAGAAATGGAAATCTGTGAATTACCTTAAAAAGTGTTAAGTGTAGAAGCTTGTGAAAATTTTCTTATTGCTTCTATTTTCTCAGTGAAATAGGAGGTCAATGAACACTTGAGAGTGTGGATATCTGAAGATTTATTCCAAACTTTACATATAATGCCCAAAGATTTTGAAAGCAAAAGAATGGCAAAAGATATATCACATAAACACTTACCTTAAAAAACCTAACATATTATCACCTTGTATAACAAACTAGGCCTTCAGAATAGGATTATTAGAGGTGAAGACACACGCACATTAAGTTAATGCTATTGGTTCTGTTTCTCTGGGGATCCCTAATACAGAAAACTTTTAAAATTCATAAAGAAATTTCATAAGCAAAAAACCATCGTTTCAAATTTGTATGTACCTAAGTAATATATATTGTGAGTTATACATACTTTTGTGGACATTTGTTATATTTCACAATAAAATTATTTTTAAACATTGATGGCTCAAAGAAATGGTTGATTAGAAACACTTACTTCAGAGAAGGATGAAAACAGAATCAGTCCAGGAAAATCAAGAGCAGAAGAGCTGAGAGAAGACAAGAGGGGAGAGAGGCAAAGGGAGCAGGAGAGGAAGAGGAGAGAGAAGGAAAGAGCCTTAGACCACAGAGCTGTCCATACCTGTTCTGCTTAAATTAGGGGCAAGAGGTTTGAAATACAGTAATCAATTTTCAACAACACCCTCAACAGAAGCAAGGATAGTTACTAAGGTAGATTTTTACAAACTTCATCAAAAATCAATGTGGCAACAGAAAAAAAATTCAAAAATGCCCTACAAAGCAATGACAGAGTTCAAAACACTGAGGCAGCTGCAGATTTCAAGGCATTTCAAGTAGATGTTATTCCTCCAAACTCCAAATCCCAGTCCTCATTATTTAAATCTTCTTCAAGAAGACAGATGACACAAAATTGTTCTTGGTCTCCAGTGTTGATTGTCCACCTCCCACCCTTATGTGGACTAACTGTGAACATGTTTTTAGCGGCTTTGCCTGGGTCCCTGACTGACAGAGCTGGGAACACAGGCAGATAGTTTCCATTGCCTGAGATGATGTTTCATACACATCTTGTGATGCGATGGGGTGGATTCATCTCTCCTTCCTTCTCCAATGGCAGCTCTCCCACCCACATTGTTTTCTCTATATTTCTAGCACAGGCTTGAAGTTGACTGGACATGTATTCCTTACGTATCCAGTAAGAAACTCCAAAAAGCACTGCTAATACTGAGATATAAATATTGACCAGAAAAGAATGCCTGGGTTGAAAATCTTAATAAGGAAAAATGAAAGAGATAGGGAAAAAGACAAATACAACATTTAAAAATCAGAAGAAAAACGAGCCATTCAAGATGTTGAGCCTGGATAGCTGCCTCAAAATAAACAAAAACTGAGAAAAACAGATAGCCTTAACCTCAATCTCAGCTCACATACACACACACACACACACACACACACATGCAAATTTAAAGACAAAACTAATCTGAGAGACATTAAAGTAAATATGAGATAAAATTTTGTCATTTAAGGTGCTACAGATTGTGAACAATGAAAATATAACTCAGAATCCATAAAAGAAAAATTTCATAAATTTACTACATACTATTTTTAAAATTCTGCATAGCAAACATGAATAAAGTCAAAAAGATTGTATTAAACTTTTTAAAGACATACATATGACAGTTTATGACAACTTTCTTAACAGAGAATGCTCTTTCAAATCTATATTTAAATGACTCTAACACAGGTATTGTTTTAGTTGCTAGGTCACATCCGACTCTCATGCACCCCATGGACTACAGCCCACCAGGATCCTCTGTCCAGGGGATTTCCTAGGCAAGAATATTGGAGTGGGTTGCCATTTCCTTCTGCAGGGGCTCTTCTGGACTCAGAGATTGAACCCTCATTTCCTTCCCACTGAACCATCTGGGAAGCCCCATAACACAGTAGGGAATGGTAAGATACATGAATAGAAAATTTACACAAAAACATATAAATGACCTTTAAATGAAATGAAGTTCCATCTCATTCATAATTTTTTTTTAAATTTAAAACTTAACTGATAAGCAGAAGTCCAAAACCTCAGTAATACACAAAGTTTAAGGAAAAATTGGTGATAAAACTTATCTAGAAGAAAATTTAGTTAAATCATAAAGACTATGGGTATGTTACTTTCTTAAATAATATTCTATTTCCCTAAAGTGAATACTTAATTATCATATTTTGAATTTTTAATTATTTTGGCTTTCTTACTTACATGTGCCATTGCTCAATTCATTACTGGCTAACTTCCAATTTTCTGCTGGGTTTGGGAAGTGATCACTGCTTATTATATAGGCACTGGTAGAGAACGTAGATAATCTCTGCTTATATATTTGTAGTCCTCCTATTTTCAACCTTCACTCCCTGAATGACCTCGGAACACACAAACACACACAACACGTCATGCACCCTAATTATTCAAATGTAATTGATGTTTCTGGTCTCTAAATTTTTCTGCAAGGGTACAGCAGTATCCCAATGCTTCTTGTTTCTTTTTTCAATGGTCCCAAGCCTCACTATTTACATGACTTTACCCTGAAATTACTTTAATCCTGGACAAGGAGCTATTGGTGTCATACTCTTTTGTTAAACTCACTAATGAGAGTTGGGTATGGGGAATATTCACTTCCGGTTCTCATGCCCTAGGCATTTGTATGAGTTTTGTATCAACCAGAGACTGAGAGACAAAACACCATAGACTGTGCCACAGAGTGAATCAGATAGTCAGACGCTCAGCCCCCAGGCCCCGCTGCTGCTCAGAGTGTGTTCAGCTCCCCCTGCAGTTCCCTTCTCTGTGCCACTCAGAGCACAGTAGTACACAGCCGAGTCTGACTCTTGGACTGAGGCTTTCTTCAGGTGGAAGGATTTTGATTTTCTGTGGTATATGGCTTCAGACTTTTGCTGATTCCCTTCTCCTTGTCCTTCGTGGCTTTCAGGAGGATCTGTGGACCTTCTCTTGAATACCGAACATACCAAAAACCAGTGGGGTACCTGGTGACTGAATAAGTGCAATTGATGGTCACGGCAGCCTTTTCTGGAAGAGTCACTTGGCCGCCTAACCGGGTCACTGAGTCTCCACGGGTTTGTCCTGGGGAAAAATAAAAGAGTTCTGTGTAATCTTAGGCATAAAGCTCTGGGATAAAATTATGATGAAAGGTTTTGTTGACATAACAGAGGAAAGAATCCAAATTTTTGGAGGCATTTTGCTTATTCAGTAGGAAGAGTATTACGGTCTCTAAGCCTGAAGAAGAACTCATCTCTAGAGTATCTCTGAATAACGTTCTTGACTCTTAACATGAAGAAATGTTGAAGTCACAGTGAAATTTAGTTTCACACAGAAAATGTGTCTGTGTTAGGAAACTGCACACTCTGGTGTTACAGGACAGAAAAGTGATGAATGTATCCTGGTCTCCTCTGCAAATCAGAAAAATTTTATCCTTGACTTTATCCATGAGGCGCATGTCAGTCTTCAGGTGGGGCTTGGAAATCTGATCAACAGCTGTCAACACCTCTCACATCTGTTTTGCTTTTAAGATACTACCTGACTTGGAAGTTCTTTAACAAAGCATCCCAGGTATTTCTGTAGCTAAGAAGATATCAGTTTTCTTAAGCACTTTAACATGGTGCTTTATAGTCTCAAGTATCCCTGTGGGCCAACCTATAATCAACTGACTGTCAAAAAAGGGTTTTGTGGCTGATTACAGAGGAAGTAATAAGAAGTCATCAGTATTGAATGAATCTCTATTTCTCAGCATTGTACCCCAATTTATAGAGCAGTGACTTATATTTATTACATGCTCACCAAGTATTTGCTATATCAAGCAAAAGTAATGAATAAAGGGTTTTTGATTCAGGAACCACTACTACTTGAAATATAGTATTTTATCATTTCTAAAATAATATCATTTGTAAGAAATGCTATCGTTTTAATAAAATATTTTCAGGGGGAAAATTCACACTATCCTATCTATAGTCAAATAACCTTGAATTTCAAAACCATTAAAACATGAAAACAAAAGAACTATCGTAACTGAATTTACCAAATCCTTATAGAATGATCTGACATCAATATTTTATTATACTATTTCCCTGATTTCAAGATAAGATGGGTAATCTATCTGAATCAGCCAAGATTAACCCCATACTCTTAGTGAAAATCTAGCTTCAGGACTGATTCTCTTAGCATCCATGTGCCACATTTTGTTGCCAAACTTTAATCAAATAATTTTCCTCCACCGGTTGGGAAACCTAAAAATGTGGATTTCTGTCAAAAGCCTGGAACATGAGTTAGGCTGTTCTTTCCCAGCTTTTCAAATTATTAAAGACATAGCTGATATTCATACAACAGCTGATAATAGAATCAATGTGTGACTGATTTTAAATGACAGATTCAGGAATCCCAACTATAACTTCATGAATTGTACTTTTCAGGATTGAGACCAAAAAGTGTAATTTTTTTTTCCTTGACCCCACTGCACAGCTTGTCGGATCTTAGTTCCCTGCCCAGGGATGGAACCAGGGCCCTCAGCAGTGAAAGAATAGACTCCTAACCACTGGACCACCAGGTAATTCCCAGAAGTTAATAACTTTTATTTATTTTTTTTAAATTTTATTTTATTTTTAAACTTTACAATATTGTATTAGTTTTGCCAAATATCGAAATGAATCACTTCCAGATGGTTTTGTTGCAGCCAGTTCGATACTGGTTTATAAGTAATCAGTGTCTTTTGTAATCAGTGTCCTAGAGCAAGATGGCCATTAATGATCAGGGAGAAATGAAATTTTTTAAACTGGTTTTTTGCTATGAAGTAGCAGCAACAAAAACAAGAACTTCTTTAGCTTACTTTTTATGAATATTCATTTTTGAAAAAATAAAAAATCCTGAAGGCTATCAGGATGAAGTTCTGGAGTGGAACACACCTACAAAACCCTATACCCATGCATCCCTAGACACACATGCATGGGTACTCAGTTGCTTCAGTCGTGTCCAACTCTTTGCAATCCTATGGACTGTAGCCTGCCAGGCTTCTCTGTCCATGGCATTCTCCAGGCAAGAAAACTGGAGTGGGTTGTCATGCCCTCCTCCAGGGCATCTTCCTGACTAAGCAATCAAACCCACAACTCCTGCATCTCCTGCATTACAGGAAGATGCTTTACCGCTGAGCCACAAGGGAAGCCTCCCCTTAGACACAAAGATGGAAGTTTAGCTCAGTCTGATTCCTGGAGTTTACTCTCCACAGATTTGTATCAGGCAGCTTCATCAGTCCAAAGCCCATACAAATAATTTCCCTGATGCAGATTTAAGTAATAAAATCAGGCTCAGATTCTCTTTTGGATTCACATATTCCTTCCTTTCTCCTTCATTTTCCAACTCCGTTGTCAAAAATGGCCTCAGAACTATGCTAGGGAGGAATTGTGAAAAAAATTGACACATTAAACAGAAAGCAAAAAATAAGTTTAGATGATGCTGAGTTGAAAATAAATAGAAAGTTGCTATCCACACATTTAAAAACACATATAGGACCAGAACATACAGGAGAAATATTTGGAATTGAGGTCACATTAGAAGATTCATGCAACATTGAAGAAAGACATTTGCTAAATTTGGATTTTTTTTTCACATATATATGGAATTTAGAAAGATGGTAACAATAACCCTGTGTATGAGACAGCAAAAGAGACACTGATGTATAGATCAGTCTTATGGGCTCTGTGGGAGAGGGAGAGGGTGGGGAGATGTGGGAGAATGGCATTGAAACATGTATAATATCATGTATGAAACGAGTCGCCAGTCCAGGTTCGATGCACGATACTGGATTTTTAATTGTTTAATTAATATACAACATTCACAAAACTATACTGCGCTTATTTTAAGTAAACTAATTAATAAGATTTAACATGTGTACATGTTTGTGAAGCTATTATTCCAATCAAGATAATGAACAATGCATCACCCAAAAAAGTTTTCTCACATCTCTTTATAATCTCCCCTCAATCCTCTCCCCACCTCCTACTCCAATTTTCATGCAGCACTTCTGTCATGAATTAGTTTGCATATTTTATATGATATAAATGGAATCATATGTACTCTTGTCTAACTTCTTTCACTCAGCATAATTAAGATTCTTTCATGGTTGTAAGTATCAATGGCTCATTCCTTTGTATTGATGAAAAGTCTTCCATTACATAGATATAAAATGATTTGTTAATCTATTCACCTGTTAACAAACATTTCTGTTACCTCTAGTTTGAGGCTGCTACAAAGTTGCTTTGAGCTATTTTATGTCACACCTTTAGTAGACATGTGCTTTCATTTTTCTCTTGGGTGAATATCTGGGAGTGGAATTCCTGGAGCATATGGTAGGTGTTTATTTGATTTTAACTTTCTTATTTTTTCTAATAGTTTTTTCATAGATTCACTTGGATTTTATACTCAGATAATTATGCTGTCTGTAACTAAAGATAGGTTCACTTCTTCATTTCCGAACTGTCTGTTTTTTACTTCTTTCTCTTGCCTTTTTACACGGGCTAGAATCCCTAGTAAAACACTAAATACAGAAGGTGAGAGCCAACATTCTTCCCCTAGTGCTGAAATTAGGGGGGAATCATTCATTCTTTCACCATCAAGTATGGTGTTTGCTGTAGTTTTTGTAGAGGTTTTTTATTAAGTTGAGGAAATTCCTTAGGTCCTAATTTGCTGGAAGTTTTAAAACAAGAATAGATGCTGAATTTTCTCAAATGCTTTTTCTACATCTATTAAGGTTATTCTCATTAATTAATCAACTGCTACTTGTCAGCCCCTGTAACTACACTATTGATAAATTGCCACAATAAAATGTCAAAGAATCTATCACTCTCCCATTTTATATAATAAAACAAGGCTCACAAGTGTCTAGAAAGTTCATGACAGAACGAATAATTTTGGATAGAAGTCTCTCTGATAGCAAAACCTGATTCCCTGTTTTTTATACTATAGATTATTTTCAGGGGCTTCTCTGGTGGCTCAGTGGTAAAGAACCCACCTGCAATGCAGAAGCTGCAGGTTGGATCCTTGAGTTGGGAAGATCCCCCGGAGGAGGAAATGGCAACCCACTCTGGTATTTTTGCCAGGATAATCCCATGGACAGAGGAGCCTGGCAGGCTACAGTCCACAGGGTCACAAAGAGCTGGACATGACTGAAGCAAAAAAGCACACACGTACACAATGCAGTGTGTTAACAACTTTCTTCTTTGTTTCTGCACATTGAACTAATAAAAAGTGACTAAATAATCACAGATTTGACCCTTTCACCAAAAGAGGACTGCAACACATTAGAAAGAATATCCAAGAATATCCAAGTTCCTTTCAGATCAATTGTTAGGCACCTGAGGAGCAATGCACTATGGCAAAGATGACAGATTTTTCTGGGTTTAGGTGAACCACCAGAGTCCCAAAACTTCATTCACAGCTCCTGATCACTTGCTTTCTCTAGTCCTTGAAACTGGCTTGTGATAAAGTGGTCTAGAGGAGAGCTGTTCTAATTAACTAGGATAAATATTTCTCAAAAATTTTAAAACAGAGGTGCATATGGTTCAGGAATTCCATTTCTAATTATATCAAAAATTGAAATTTTGGCATATACCCAAAATACTGAGATATTTACATATCTATGTTTCCATCAAAAGGTGGAAGCAACCCAAATATCAACAAATGAATAGATAGACGAAGTACGGTCTATACTTATACTAGAATATTATTCAACCTTAAAAAGGAAAGAAATTCTAAAACATGCTACAACGTAGATGAAACTTGAGTACATCATGATAAATGAAATAAGACACAAAGTGACCTGTGCTGCATGATTCCACTTATACAGGATGTCTAAAGTAGTCAAACTCAGAGACAGCAGAATAGTAGTGGTCAGGAGCTGGAGGGACAGGGGAATGGGGAGTTACTCTTTAATAAGTACAAATTTTCAGCTTTTCAACATGAAAAGAGTTCTAGAGAGGAATAATGTTTCTGTTTAATAATAATGTAAATGTATTTAATATCACTGTATTATGCACTTAAAATTATTAATATGGTAAAAAAATGTCTGTTAGGATGGTAAGATTTTTTGAGTTAAACAAATTTAAGACTTTTTAAAATTAATTTTTACTGGAGTATAGTTGATTTACAAAGTCAGTTTCCGATGTACAGCAAAGTGAATCAGTTGTACATATACAGCATATCCACTCTTTTTAGAATTATATTCCCATGTAGGTCATTACAAAATATTGAGTAGAGTTCCCTGTGCTCTGTAGTAGGTTTCTTATTAGTTATCCATCTATATTATATATATAGTAGTGTGTATATGACAATCCCAACCTCCTAATTTATCCCTCCCCTACTTCCCCCTTGGTAACCATAAATTTGTTTCCTATTTCTGTGACTCTACTTCTGTTTTGGAAATAGGTTCATTTGTACCATTTTTTAAGATTCCACATATAAGTATTATAAATATTATATGATATTTGTCTCTGTTTGACTTCAATCAGTATGACAGTCCCTAGGTCTATCCATGTTGCTGCAAATGGCATTATTTCATTGTTTTTATGGCTGAGTAATGTTGCATTGTATATATGTACCACATCTTCTTTATCCATTCTTTCCATAGGCATAGGTTGCTTCCATGTCCTTGGTACTGTAAATAGTGCTGCAGTGAATATTAGGGTACAGGTATTTTTTCAAATTATGGTCTTCTCCAGATTTATGCCCAGAAGTGGAATTGCTGGGTCATATGGTAGCACTTTTTTTAGTTTTTTAAGGAACTTCCATACTGTTCTCCATAGTGGCTATACCAATTTACATTTCTACCAACAGTGTAGGAAGGTTCCCTTTTCTTCTTTTCTCCACACCTTCTCCAACATTTATTGCTTGTAGATTCTTTGATGATGGCCATTCTGATCATTGTGAGTGGAAGTGAAAGTCACTCAGTCGTGTCCAACTCTTTGTGACCCCGTGGACTATATAGGCCACGGAATTCTCCAGACCAGAATACTGCAGTGGGTAGCCTTTCCCTTCTCCAGGGGATCTTCCCAACCCAGGGATCAAACCCAGGTTTCCCACATTGCAAGCAGATTTTTTACCAGCTGAGCCACCAGGGAAGCCCAAGATTTTTTACCAACTGAGCCACCAGGGAAGCCCAAAGATCAGTGTGAAGTGATATCTCATTGTAGTTTTGATTTGCATTTCTCTAGATGGGGAAACAGTGGAAACAGTGTCAGACTTTATTTTTTGGGGCTCCAAAATCACTGCAGATGGTGATTGCAGCCGTGAAATTAAAAGGCACTTACTCCTTGGAAGGAAAGTTATGACCAACCTAGGCAGCATATTAAAAAGCAAAGACATTATTTTGCCAACAAAGGTCCATCTAGTCAAGGCTATGGTTTTTCCAGTAGTCATGTATGGATGTGAGAGTTGGACTGTGAAGAAAGCTGAGCGCTGAAGAATTGATGCTTTTGAACTGTGGTGTTGGAGAAGACTCTTGAGAGTCCCTTGGACTGCAAGGAGGTCCAACCAGTCCATCCTAAAGGAAATCAGTCCTGGGTGTTCATTGGAAGGACTGATGCTAAAGCTGAAACTCCAGTACTATGGCCACCTCATGCGAAGAGTTGACTCATTGGAAAAGACTCTGATGCTGGGAGGGATTGGGAGCAGGAGGAGAAGGGGACAACAGAGGATGAGATGGCTGGATGGCATCCCCAACTCGATGGACATGAGTTTATGTGCACTCCGGGAGTTGGTGATGGACAGGGAGGCCTCGCATGCTGGGATTCATGGGGTCGCAAAAAGTCAGACACGACTAAGAGACTCACCTGAACTGAACTGAACTGAATAATTAGTGGCGTTGAGCATCTTTTCATGTGCCTTTTGGTCACCTGTACATGTTCTTTGGAGAAATGTCTATTGGATCGTCCCCTCATTTTTAATTTGAGTTGTTTGTTTGTTTGTTTGTTTTTAATATGGATCTGCATGAGCTGTTTGTATATTTTGGAGACTAATCCCTTGTCAATTCAGTTGCAAATATTTTCTCTCATTCTGTGGATTTTCTTTCTGTTTTGTTTATGATTTCCTTTGCTATGCAAAAGCTTTTAGGTTTGTTTATTTTTGTTTTTTTTTTTGTTTATTTAGGTTCCATTTGTTTATTTTTGTTTTTATTTTCATTACTCTAGGAGGTAGACCAAGAAAAGATTCTATTGTGATTTATGTCAAAGATTGTTCTGCCTATGTTACCCTCTAAGATTTTTATAGCATCCAATCTTACATTTAGGCCTTTTTTTTTTTTCTTTAATCCATTTTGAGTTTATTTTTGTGTATGATGTTAGATAGTGTTATAATTGCATTCTTTTACATTTAGCTGTCCAGTTTTTCCAGCCTCACTTATTGTAAAGAATGTAAGACATTCCTTTTAAGATTTCTACTCTACACTGCTGCTGTTGCTGCTAAGTTGCTTCAGTCATGTCTGACTCTGTGCAACCCCATAGATGGCAGCACAGCAGGGTCCCCCGTCCCTGGGATTCTCCAGGCAAGAACACTGGAGTGGGTTGCCATTTCCTTCTCCAATGCATGAAAGTGAAAAGTGAAAGTGAAGTCGCTCAGTCATGTCCGACTCTTAGCGACTCCATGGACTGCAGCCTACAGGCTCCTCCGTCCATGGGATTTTCCAGGCAAGAGTACTGGAGTGGGGTGCCATTGCCTTCTCCCTACTCTACACAATTGCTTTCAAATACTATACAAGATCTATGCAGCTACTATACAAGATCACTTAGCAACCACCCATTACCATTCAATTTTTAAAACACTGAGAAAAATGGGATTCAAGGTAGAAGGAGGAAATTGGAGAGAAGGAATATTTGGGATTGTGTAACAGTGATTGAAAGAGAGGGCCTAGAGGGGTGCAAAATCAGCCACATAATGGCAAAAATGCTTTTGGAGGCATGTGCAGTGAAATGCAAGACCAGAGACAGAACGTAATTCATACAGTACTTCACAAAATGTCCTTCTAAGAGCCACTAATTTTTGATCTTTTTGTGGATAAGACTGAAGGGAGGCAGGAAAAACTTATATTATGAAAATTGAGCCATTCAGTGATAGAGGTGTTAATAAGAAGCAATGAGTATTAGCACAAAGTAGGCACCTTAGAATGTAGATAAGGGTACTATTAACTCAGCTAACAAAACTAAAATGAATGAATTTATTAAATGGTGTGAAACAACATGATATTCAAAAGAAGGAAAATCACACAGAGATTTCATAACAAAACAACGCCTGTAATATAACATATAGTCAATGAATATTTAATGAATTGCTAGGAAAATTAAATAGTCTTGTTTGGGCTTCAGAGACAAAGCAGAACAGGCCTCTGACCTTGCTTCTAACCTGCCTGGACACTACCCTGACTGGGAGTTGACTGTGAGTAACTGCCTGCTGTGAGTGCAAGACTTCCAGCACCATGGATAAGATGGGGAAGGAATATTGAGATTATTGAGCTCCTAGAGGGACCTCCCAGCCCTCAACACTCCAAGTTTTATATGACTAAACAAACAGTATTAACATGAAACCAGAGCTGCAATTTGGTCACAAATTGATGATGATATCAGTTTGCAACTGCCCTGGGATTGTAAATGGGAGCCCTGAACTGCAATCCTTGAAGTCTCACCCACGGAGAGGACTCTTCATAATTGGGACTCCAGATGTGCTGTGACCTGGGACTTCCCAGTGCTGAAAACTCTCAAGTCTGGATGTTGACCTCCATCCAAGTCTGGATGTTGGTCAAGACCCAATTTGGTGATGTATCATCTGCTCTTTCTATTTCTATTTTCTTTTAATGTTAGTGTGTTCAATGCTAATATGTTGAAAGTAAGCTAGATAATTCTCCAATAAACATCTATATTATTTATTTGTATATAACAAGTGGCTTATTTTGTTAACAAATCCTTTGAACCAGAGACAAAAATGAAAACTTTTGGTAAAACATGAATAAATTGAAATGAAAATCCAACAATTCACACATATTTTTACTGATTTGTAATTCAGATATTTCTGAATTCCCTTAATCAATTCTTCTAGCTCATACTAATCACTACATGGCAAGGATTTTATGTGGCTAATTTTTGTCCTCAATACATTATTTTACATTTTTAATAAATAAATAATTTAAACCTAAATTTTAGGGATACGGATTTTTTTATGAATGATAGCTCTAAATATGGCCTCTGAACCTAAAGAATTATTTTCTTAGAATGAGTATCTTCTCTCTGACGCTATGCCTGTGCAACCCTAATCACTTCCTGTCTGTGCTGCCAACTCCCTGCCCTGGTCCCCACAGCAGGTGGAGAGGGCCCTGGGTTTTGGTGCAGGTCCCTCCTACACACGTCTCACTGTGGGTCTCTCAGTGCACAGAAATACACTGCAGAGTCCTCTAGCTGTGAGGCTGAGATGACAAGTGTGATAGATTTTCTCGCTTTCTGGAAGTTCAATGAGTAGCGACCTTCTGTGGCATTTTGCTGGTTAGAAGAATCCTGACGAATAAGGAGAATCATCCCCCCACTGCTGGGCTGCTTGTACCAGACTAAACTATAACGTGAATCACTGGTGTCATACTTGCAGTCCAGGGTCACAGCTTCCTTCTCCTGCCCTAGTACTTGTGGTTGGTCTTGAGTTACCTTCTGGGCAATAATGGATCCTAAAGAAAGAAAATAGAATCAGAACTTTAGGAATAAGTGGTATGGAATAAAGAAATCCTATTTTAGACCCCACTTCTTCCCAGGGTTCCCATAAGACTGCCTGTTCCGCCAGTCCTTAGGTCACAGAGGAGGCACAGTTCCACTGGGAACATCCTTACCTAAACACAGTGAAGCCACGACCACCTTCAGAAGGCTGGAGAGAAGCATGTTTCAGCTCTTCCACTAGATGGAAAATATCTTCTTCTTCAATGTCAAGGCCTTGCAAGGTGAGCCTGACAGGGTGAGGGAAGAGTTGCTGGGCATGTGCTGCTGCTGCCCCACAACAGGAAACAGGGGTTTCCTGGAGTAGCAAGTTGCTGTGGCTCATGTCAACTTCTCTATGGACCAGGAGAGTGTCTCACTCACCCCAAACTTCCTTTTGCATTAACCAGCTCTTCAGTTCAGTTCAGTCAGTCGCTCAGTTGTGTCTGACTCTGCAACCCCATGAACCGCAGCACGCCAGGCCTCCCTGTCCATCACCAACTCCCAGAGTCCACCCAAACCCATTTTCAGTTGACACCAATTACATCTGAAAATAAACACAAGTCAAATTTGATAACAAAAGGAAGAGTGATAATTTGACGAACTACTGTGTTCAGCTGTTGCATCTATGATAAAACTTGTTTTAAGATACTGCATGCAAAGGATTATGGAAACAACATAAGACGTAATGATCATTTATCTTCATACCTACATATGCTTTCTTTCACTTAAGGTAGAAAATAAATTGCTTTATGAAAAGAAGAAAAATCTGTTTGTGTTAATTACTGCAGCTTTCTCAACCTACATATCAATATAGCAATCACTATAATTCTTCACCACAACATCTGTTCAGTTATCTAATTTGGGACTTAATAGTAGGAGAAAAGATAATCTCCCTTTGCAGAAGGCTAGGATGAATCTCGCAGACATGGAGTCCTGTCACAGTGGTCCCTTTCTCTTCTCTATTTGTTCTGACAGCCCAGGTCTGTTCAGAGAGGGCAAATAGATGCCAGATTTTGGTCATCGGGTTATCAAACCTTTGAATTTATATTGTTCCCATTAATTCAATTGGAACCCTCTCAGTCAGGTCTGACTCTTTGCGACCCCAGACCTGCCAGGCTCCTCTGTCCATGGCATTCTCCAGGCAAGAATACTGGATCTTTCCAACCCCAGGATTGAACCCAGGTCTCCAGCAATGTAGGCAGATTCTTGACCATCTGAGCCACCAGAGAAGCCCCCAAAAGCCACACAAAGCCTCTATATTCTGTGCACCTAGTTCTAAGGGAATATACCACAAGAGATCTCCATAAGACAGTTGATCATAAATAAGACCACTACTGATCATAATATTTGTATAAGAATGTAAAAGGAAAGCCATGCCTAAGGATATTACTAAACAACATGGTGTCAACTACAAACTGGCACTTGCCAAGAGTATTTGCCAGCCACTGACCAACAGCAAGGGCATCTGTCTTCTGCCTCTGCAGAAACTGAACCCTGTGCTGCTGCAGCTGCTGACCTTCAACACTCGTTGAGGGGAGTGCAGGGTGGAGAGTGAGGCACTCTGTGCTCCAGGGAAACTGGTGAAACAGGTCTTTCCATGGTTAGATATTTTCAGGAACTGATTTCATGATCCCAATCCTTGCATCTCTTCATATCTAGAAACACACTAAATCCCTTCATGGTGACGTCAGCTCCTTGTGACTAGCAGAAAATCTTTTGTAAAGTAAGCACTTGATTGCACTGAATTCCCCCTTCACCAAAATCTTAAATATTGACTTTCCCCCTCTACCTCTTGGAGCAGTTTCTCAGAGCTATCTGAGCTTCAGTCTCCCTGGCTGCAGTCCTCATTTTGCCCCAAGTAAAACTTAGCTCTCACCTCTCACGTTATGCATCTTTGTAGTCGACAATGGCAAACAGCAGAGAGCTGTTACCTACAGTGGCCTACCCCTTAAAGTTGAACAGAAACTTACTTTCTTATCTCAAAATAATTACAGCCTTAGCTAAACTGGTTGAAGTGCTTTCAGATCCTGCCCTGGAATCTCCATTAAATCTGATAGTACCAGACATAGCACAAATTGTTCTCCAACCTTTTTCTACAAAACCCCCAACCTTTTTCTACTAATCAGTTGATTAATATAAAATATTAATTTCCCCTCAGGTTATTAAACTTTGTTACCCTTCTCAGTGAAAGGTTCTCCTGATAGCACCTCTGCTATTCAAAATACCTTCATGTCCTGAACAGATTTTTTTAACACTCTCATACCAAATGTGAATTAATGTGCTTTAAAATAATCTTATCTTAAATATTGAAAAGAAACAATACCAGGCTGTCTATGCAATAACTATTCTAAACTCCTTTTTAAACCAATCATTAGCAAAAACGAAATTAACGAAGTAGCTGAACTTGTGGATCTATCTTGGATACATTAAATTGCAAAAAGTATACTTACAGTGGTAGTTATAGATTTTTAACACAGTTCACATTTCATGTATGCCTGTTAAAGTGAAAGTCGCTCTTCATGTCTGACTCTTTGTGACCCCATGGACTATACAGCCCATGGAATTCTCCAAGCCACAATACTGGAGTATGTAGCCTTTCCCTTCTCCAGGGGATCTTCTCAACCCAGGGATTGAACCCAGCTCCCCCACATCGCAGGTGGATTCTTCACCAGCTGAGCCACAAGCAAAGCCCAAGAATACTGCAGTGGGTAGCCTACCTTTTCTCCAGCGGATCTTCCCAACCCAGGAATTGAACCAGGGTCTCCTGCATTGCAGGAGTCACCCTTTCTTATTTCTTTAACAAACATCTACTGATAATCAACTATGTGAATGGTGAATGCTCAATTCAACATATAATAGTAAGTGAAAAACATTATAAGCCTATTGTAACAATAATTCTTTAAAAAGGTAAGCTGAATATTCACAATATTATGTGATTGCAGAATTATCAATATCATATTTATTGGATATCACACATTTCCCTATAATTACCATGCAATATATAATCAGAAAAATAATAAGTGCTGTTTTCAAAACACAGAATTAAAAAAACCCATTCATAATAAGGATTGTGAATTGATACCAAGAGGTTATTTATAGAAAAGGAGTGTGAGTGGCAAATGTAAAGGCAATCTTACAATTTCAAAACAAAACAATGCTAACTTCCTTCAAGAATTTAGTAAGCAGCAATTATCCATAAAATGTGTCATACTTTCTGGGTCATCTTGAACCTAACCTTCTGATTCTATGCTTGTCTAACACATCAGTTTCCACTTGCAGATGCACAATATGACAAATGCTACTTTGAAGGTTGCACCAAAGGAAGGGGGCTGCCCCAGTCACAAGTATGAGTACAGGTAGCGGGGGCCTGGGAAGCACTGTGTCCTTGCTGCACAGAAGTAGACAGCTGAGTCTCCAGGTTGGATGGTTGAGATGTGCAGGGAGAGATGTTTGGTGTTCTTATTCAATAAAACAGTCAGTCTCTGGTCTTTTTTTTCACCCATATTTGAACGAATAGCTATAAGGAGCTGGGGACCTTTCCCAGGTCCTTGTTTATACCAAGGGAAGTAGTCTGAAGCTATGTCTTTATAAGTGCAGGTGATAACAGAGCTGTTTCCCTCCTGGACACTCAGGGTAGACGGACTCTGCTCCACCTCGTTTCCAAGGCTGACACCTATGGAGAAAGTAGAAGTCAGAGAAAGGAGAAGGGTTGTCAGATTATTAAGTTCCACAATTTACTTTCCCTTTTCTACAATAACTAGAAGAAACCTGAATAAAGTCAGTCTCGGTGTCTAACAAATATCTACTAATATAGTCTGTTTCCCTTAAACCCTCAACTCACAGTCCAGCTGCAGCCATATGAACGTGATTAAAGCTTCAATGGGTGTCTTCATTGTTTTTCCCATTTAGGATCAATTGTGGACCTGCAGTCTCCAACCAGGAGACCTGCTTCTGTTACCAAGTGATCCCTTCTTTTCTCTAGTGGTTTATTTCATTGTCTACCCAGCCAATAAGAAAAAGGCTCTACTTCTGCCCTAAGCCTATGCATTCAGAACCCACTCACATGAACCCTCCACATGTTCTCATCAGCAGAGGTGCACCACCATCTGGTGGTCACATCTCTAACTACTGAACTCTGGTTAAATGTCCTTTCATAGCTGTGCCTATGAGGGACATGCATAAATACAGCAAATGTCAAACAAATTATGTCTCAGATTGAAGTAATCTCAATTCAGTTCAGTTCAGTCACTCAGTCATGTCTGACTCTTTGTGACCCCATGAACCGCAGCATGCCAGGCCTCCCTGTCCATCACCAACTGCCGGAGTCCACCCAAACCCATGTCCATCGAGTAGGTGATGCCATCTAACCATCTCATCCTCTGTCATCCTCTTCTCCTCCTGCCCTCAATCTTTCCCAGCATCAGGGTCTCTTCAAATGAGTCAGCTCTTTGTATCATGTGGCCAAAGTATTGGAGTTTCAGCTTCAACATCAGTCCTTCCAATGAACACCCAGGATTTATCTCCTTTAGGATGGACTTGTTGGATCTCCTTGCAGTCCAAGTGACTCTCAAGAGTCTTCTCCAACCCCATAGTTCAAAAACATCAATTCTTCAGCGCTCATGCACAGTAAGAATATAGAGATAGAGAATTTGTTTATAAGCTGAAAAGAGGTAGATGCTGTTGCTCTTTATTCAATGATGGGCCTAATATATAGTTTTTAAATTATAAAAGCACCATGATTCACTCTCCTAAACAAACAAACCAAATATATATATATATATGAGAAACTATCAAGTTCAGCCAATATACCATTTTCATTTGCCTGTTATGAAGGAAAACTCTCTCTAAAAGGAACTTGTAAGCCAAAAATCAGAGTAACAGAGAGAAGATCATTTGACATTTCAACTGCCTGTTATCTCAGACTGTCTCCTAAGCTGGTTTTTAGTGGCCCCTTGCTTTCTCAGAGAATTGACAGTAGAAACAGTTGAAATGTATCCTAAAATGCAATTACTAAATGGCAGAGATCTAAGTGTTGCAGATTTTCTTTGCTCAGCAACAAGGGTCTGGAAGGAGGAGATAGGAAAAGAACAGTAAGGGGGAGGTGAGGATATCCAGTTTATCCTCTACTTTCTACTGCTAGCTCATTTGATCTATTTTTTAATTATATAATTTTTCATTCTCTCATCTTGGATCTACTTCCTGTGTAAAATGAGGTTGAACTAAACTCTGTCTACAGGCTCATCTAACTCTAAATTCTTTTATACTATTTAGCAGAACAAACCTTTATTGAGGTCTACTTATATACAATGTAAAGTGATGAGAGAGAGTGGGGAGAAACCCCTTGCACTCTGGAACCCCAACACTATTTTCACATCCCTTGCAGTCTTTGGGGGCTGCAGTTGCCACTAATTAACCCTAGGGCCTTCCTTGGAATGAATCCCTATCTGTGATTTCATTTCTCCTATAAGATCAAGGAGAATATAAATCCATAGTAAAATGGCATAAAATGGGACGTGGCTCACTGAATGTAAGCATCATCACAGTGAGGTCAAAGGGGCTTTGTGACTGAATTGGTAGAAGATGTTCTTTTGGTGATTCATTCTATAAGTCTTATTTCATCTTGTAGGAATAAAAGAAAAAACATCTGCATGAGTGGAGGACCTGGAGGAAGTAGATGAATTGCCAACAGATAAAGCAAGAGGCTCTTTCTAAAGCAACCAAATTGCTTTCTGGCTTCTGTCTTTCTCCTTGCAAGTGTATGTGGGGATCACCTATATCATTTTTAGAAACAGCGCAAAATGAAAATTTGAAATCTTCTTTACAAGAAGCAGAGTAAAGTTTCATTAGGTAATGTTTCTAGCGGGCTTCCCTGGTGGCTCAAATGGTAAAGAATTTGCCTGCAATGCAGGAGACCTGAGTTCAATTCCTGGGTCCATCCCTGGGTCCAATCCCTGGGTTAGGAAGATCCCTTGGAGCAGGAAATGGCAACCCACTCCAGTATTCTTGCCTGGAGAATTCCGTGGAAAGAGGAGAGTGGCAGGCTACAGTCCATAGGGTCACATAGAGTAGAACAGGATGGATCGACTAACACTTTCACTTTCAATGTTTCTAGTGGCACCATTTTTCTAAAATGCTTTAACTCTTCATACAAATTAGTTTCATGTATCTGAATCTAATTTGTTGAGACTTTCGGTCATTTTAGGTTCACAGAAAAATTAAAGAGAGGACGCAGAGGTTTCCAGTATACTTCCCACTCCCACACTTGCATAACCTCTCTTCTTATCAACTTCCACATGAGACTGGTCTATTTCTCACCACTGATGAGCCCATATTAACACATTATAATCACCCAAAGTCTATAGTTTACCAGGATTCACTCTTGGTGTTGTACATTCTATGGGTTTACACAAAGGTGTAGTGGCATGTGTTCACCATTATAGTATCACAGAGAGTAGTTTCGCTCCTAAAAATCCTTTGTGCTCTGCCCATTCATCCTTCCACTCCCCTCAATCCTTGCAATCACTGGTTTTCACTCTCTTTATAATTTTTCCTTTCCCAGAATGTCATATAGTTGGAATCATATAGTAGGCAGCCTTTTAGATTGACTTCTTCACTTAGTATCATGCATTTAAGTTTCCTCTGTATTTTTATGGCTTGACAGCCCATTTCTTTTTAACACTGAATAGTATTCCATTGTTTGGATGTACCACAATTTACTTATGCTTACTCTTGTTGAAGGACATCTTGGTTAGTCCCAAATTTTGGTAATTATGAATAAAGCTGCTATAAACTCCCATGCTTTCTCTTAACTTGTGGCAACTGCCATCAGTGTTTGGTGCTCCTTGGCTTTCAGACACATGACTCCAGTCTCTGCCTTGTCTTCACATAAAAAATTATTTTTCTCATATTTGTTATTCAGTTCAGTTCAATTGCTCAGTCGTGTCCAACTCTGCGACCCCATGAATCACAGCACGCCAGGCCTCCCTGTCCATCACCAACTCCTGTAATTCACTCAGACTCACGTCCATCGAGTCAGTGATGCCATTCAGCCATCTAATCCTCTGTTGTCCCCTTCTCCTCCTGCCCCCAATCCCCCCAAGCATCAAAGTCTTTTCCAATGAGTCAACTTTTCTCATGAGGTGGCCAAAGTACTGGAGTTTCAGCTTTAGCATCAGTCCTTCCAAAGAAATCCCAGGGCTGATCTCCTTCAGAATGGACTGGTTGGATCTCCTTGCAGTCCAAGGGACTCTCAAGAGTCTTCTCCAACACCACAGTTCAAAAGGATACCAGGACTCAAAAATCTGAATACAGACTTTAAAAACATTACATTTAATTCCCTTTTCACTTTGAAGGAACACACACGTGGAGTTAACCAAAAAATTGAGTCATCTCTTTCTATTTGTTGATCACCATGTATTTTTCCAAGCATTTTCCGTCAGAGAAATTTATATGTAGCTTACATTTTATCTGTCAGGTGCACTAGATTGTTTTAACAGGACATCGAATATTGGCATCTACATCAGTTATGACAATGGCTCCATATTAGAGCTTTGTATCCATGAGAGATTTCTGGGAAGAAGAAGGGCAAAAAAAAAAAAAAAAAGGTGAAATGACAGTCCTGAAGGATCTGATCTTCAGAGGAAAAAATGCTGAGTTATGAATCTGGAAACCCAAAGAGGTAACAAGGGTACTTGGACGGTGTAGTACTGTGGAGGGCTGGGGCTGAGGCAGCTGCAGTTTGGGTACAGGCTGCAGGCTGCCTGGGAGCACTGTGCCTCCACCGCACAGAGGTAGGTGGCTGAGTCTTCCAGCTGGGAGGCTGTGATGTGTAGGGTACTATACCGCTCCTTAGAATTCACTGTGGAACTCATCCTTTCATTTTTCTTCGTCCCTGAAGCTATGAAAAACAGCCTGGTGAGGCTGCCTCCGGGATTCTGCTGGAACCACTGCACACTGTTCACCGTGTCAGAAAAATTGCACCTCAGAGTAGAGTTGGCTCCCTCCTGCAGGCTCAAGACTGAAGGATTCTGCTCCACCTTTACTCCCCTCACCCCTGCTTGGAAAGAGAGAGAAGCAAACACATATGATGTCATGGATGGGGTTTTCAGACCAGGAAAGTATCTCAGGAAACACCTGAGGATGTAGGACCATCTAGGAGCTCCAGGTCAGCTTGCCTCCCCTCCCTCCCACTGACAGCTGTGGACACTCCCCAGTTCCCTGTCTGGGATGACCCCAACTCACAGCAAATCTGGACCCACAGAAACCCCAGCAGGGCTCCCCATTTTCTCTTCATGATCCCTTGCCCAGTTACTGAGGTGCCTTCGCCCCTACTCTGAAGAATATAGAGTCTTGGGGCCAGAGAAATTTTGTTCTTACTGTCAGTATGTTCCACCAGTATCACTGAGTACCAATCACATCTGAGGTGAGTCAACTCACTTAACAGGAAACTCCACCCACCGTGGCCTAGTGAGACTGCAGTAAGGTCAGCAATTTCTCCAAAATTGAGGTTTGGGGGGACAGAGCAGAGAGGTAAAAGAAATATTTCCAATATGTGAAGTCATAAAGAAGTTTTTTTTTCTTGAAAGAATATATGTAAGAGAAGATTGTGGGATAGTGTGTGAGGAAAGGTAGATGGTATTTCTAGAAGAATTGTGTCAGGATGGATTACGCAGAACCTTGAGGAATTATAGGGAAGGATGACCCATTTTTCAAATTGCATAGTTTGGCAGAGTCTTTGATAATTTGGTTATGTGAAAATTCTGATCAAGGAAAACTATCTGATACATGCATTGTTTATTGCAGAAGTAAATACAGTTTCTTGAAATCATTTAGAAACCAAGATATATAGTTGGCCTCTGCACAGAAATGATCCCAATAAGAATTTGGTTGTTGAAAAACAGGACATGTGTATAACGTTCACTCTGCCTTAATTTGCACCTCTCCCTTCCTACTGTCCAACTCTTGGATGCCCTGTTGACCCACAGCTAATTCTGATCTGGCCACACTTTTTTGCTCAAATTCAATATTGTCTTTCTCCTTTCCTTCTATTTTTGTTCCTTATTTTTTCCTCTTTCTATTCTTGTTCTTTCTACTCTCGAGGAAATATATGAAAAGGTAGGAGGTCTGGGGTATTGGAATAATTTCTGGGTCAGTGGGTTTGCGGAATTCAGTCATAAAAATTTAAAAAAATGAATCCAGGTAACACAGATGTTTTCTGTTGAGTTTCCATGCTCTCAGAGCTCAGTAGTATCCCTATTTCTCTACCTCTGCTCAGAGAATCATCCTCACCTTGGATTTACAGAGGTAAGGGCTACAGCTTTCCAAACCTTATATAGAATGACAAAGCTGAAATCTGAGATGAACCTTACACAAACACTGTTCCCCTCTTTGCACCTTTGCTGTCTATAATTTGACTGTTCCGCATGCTCTCTGGGCTCCTCTCTTAACTGTTCCATCTTTGGAATCATCAGAAAAGGTCTTCATGTCCGGTAAAGCCTACAGTGCCCCCTAGTGGACTGAAACCATCAACAAAGACCCCTTCAGACAAACAATTGCAGCTTCACAAATCCCCAGTCCCATTCACTGCATGCTTCCTGATGAAGAAAGTAGTCAGAAAAAAACAGTCACTGCCTAGATCGAATGGAAACTAAAAGTAAACTCTTACTCTTAAAATGTCATTTGATGGAAATTTATGCCTTAAAAAATTTGACAAATTTTATCTTGTGCTTTTTTTTCATTTCTTTAGTTCAAAATAAATCCTTATTTATAAAAGTTGTGCTATAAATATGGTAATTTATTTAAAAGAACAAAATTTTGCCATTTGCAGCAACAGGGATGGACTTGGAGGGCATTATGCTAAGTGAAATATGTCAGAGAAAGACAGTACTGTATGATATCATTTGTGTATAGAATCTAACAAACACAATAAACTAGTGAATATAACAATAAAAGCAGACTCATAGAGAACAAACAGGTGGTTATTAGTGGGGGCAGGGCCAGTAGAGGGGTGTGGGTGTGGGAGATGCAAACAATTGGGTATAAGGTTGGCTTAAGGATGTATTGTTACAACATGGAGAATATAGCCAATATTTTGTAATAACTGTAAATGGAAAGTAACCTTTAAAACTGTTACATAGCCATTGTTATGGCTACAGTCCACAGGGTCACAAAGAACCAGACGGGACTGAAGCGACTGAGCACACATACACACAAGTGAAAGAAACCAATCTGAAAAAGCTACATATCATATGATTCCAACTATATGATATTCTGGACGAAGCAAAACTATGGAGACAGTAAAAAGATCAGTGTTTGCAAGGGGTTATAGGAAAGAAGGGAAAAAAATTTACAGAACACTTTTAAGAAAAGAAAGCCTAACCAATGAGTAAAAGTCAAAAAGTTTAATAGTAAAGTTTAACAAACTTGGGTAGCTCAGCTGGTAAAGAATCTGCCTGCAACGCAGGAGACCCCAGTTTGATTCCTCAGTCAGGAAGTTCCCTTCAAGAAGGGACAGGCTACCCACTCCAGTATTATTGGTATTCCCTGGTGGCTTATACAGTAAAGAATCTACCTGACCTGGGTTCGATTCCTGGGTTGGGAAGGTCCCCTGGAGAAGGAAATGTCAACCCACTTCAGTATTCTTGCCTGGAGAATCCCATGGACAGAGGAGCCATGGACAGAGGAGTCCATGGGGTTGCGAACAGTTGGACACAGCTGAAGTGACTAAGCACAGCACAGCACATACAAAGTTTGGGAAATTTTTTGTGTTGTTCTCAGTTCATCAAAGACTAACCTTCACTTTTATGCTGAGTTTAGAAAGTCATCATTGCTTGTCATAAAGAATTGTGGAGAGAACGGCTATTCTTTGCTTACAAGTGACCTCACTCAGGCCTCCTGTTTTAGTGCTCCCCCAAACCCTCAACACTCACACATGTGCACTTATGAGGGCAACACCATCTGTCTCAATTATTCAGAGATGATTGGTGCCTTGTTTTCTTAACCTTTGCACAGGTGTTTAGCACGCATTGTGATGCATCTCACACAAGGTCTAGGTTCCTTCTTCAACTATTCTACAAGTCTTCGTTCTTCCTTATACTTCTCATCCTCTGAAATTTGTTGATAGCACTCTGTGCTGCTAACTCCTTTTCTGTTCCCTATATTTTCAGGTGTATACCCTTTCTAATTTCTTTTCTATCTTTTAAATAGAGTTCCAGGATGATAAAGAGATGAGTGTGAATAAAATCCTTTCCTCTCTTTCCACTGTTTCATTATATATGAGATTCTGTTCCTCCTCCTTTCATCCTATCTTTCTCTATTAAGAATGATAATTTTTGGAGCCTGTGGCTCTCCTATCACCCCTCACGCCATGCTCTGTCAGGAAGACATTGTGCAGACCACACCTCAACTGGCACACTTTGGTTCTATGAACGTATAGTAAGGCATAGTAATACCCACCTGGGTGACTTGGAACAACTTGTGGAAGCAAGACTTTGCAACAATATGCAAAACACCACTTCATTGCTTATGTGGTTTTACCTTGAAATTACTTTGACCCTGGAAAAGGAACTATTGATGTCAGAGTGTTTTCAATTTCACTAATAAGTTGGGTGTGGGGAATATTGCAAGAGAGTTCCAGAAAACCGTCTGTTTCTGCTTTATTGACTATGCCAAAGCCTTTGACTGTGTGGATCACAAGAAACTGTGGAAAATTGTGAAAGAGATGGAAATACCAGACCACCTGACTTGCCTCTTGAGAAACCTATGTGCAGGTCAGGAAGCAACAGTTAGAACTGGACATGGAACAACAGACTGGTTCCAAATAGGAAAAGGAGTATGTCAAGGCTGTATATTGTTACCCTGCTTATTTAACTTCTATGCAGAGTACATCTTGAGAAACACGAGGCTGGAAGAAGCACAAGGTAGAATCAAGATTATTGGGAGAAATATCAATAACCTCAGATATGCAGATGACACCACTCTTCTGGCAGAAAGTGAAGAGGAACTAAACAGCCTCTTGATGAAAGTGAAAGAGGAGAGTGAAAAAGTTGGATTAAAGCTCAACATTCAGAAACTAAGATTATGGCATCTGGTTCCATCACTTCATGGCAAATAGATGGGGAAACAGTGGAAACAGTGTCAGACTTCATTTTGGGGGGCTCCAAAATCACTGCAGATGATGACTGCACATGAAATTAAAAGACACTTACTCCTTGGAAGGAAAGTTGTGACAAACCTAGATAGAATGTTCAAAAGCAGAAACTTTGCTAACAAAGATCCATCTAATCAAAGCTATGGCTTTTCCATTGGTCATGTATGGATGTGAGAGTTGGACTGTGAAGAAAGCTGAGTGTGGAAGAATTGATGCTTTTGAACTATGGTGTTGGAGAAGACTCTTGAGAGTCCCTTGGACTGCAAGGAGATCCAACTAGTCCATTCTAAAGGAGATCAGTCCTGGGTGATCATTGGAAGGACTGATGCTAAAGCTGAAACTCCAGTACTTTGGCCACCTCATGCGAAGAGTTGATTCATTGCAAAAGACCCTGATGCTGGGAGGAATTGGGGGCAGGAGGAGAAGGGGACGATAGAGGCTGAGATGGCTGGATGGCATCACCGACTTGATGGGCATGAGTTTGAGTAAGCTCCCAGAGCTGATGATGAACAAGGAGGCCTGGCATGCTGCGGTCCATGGGTTCGCAAAGGTTGGACACGACTGAACGACTGAACTGAACTGAACTGATGGGGAATATTCATTTCTTATTCTTATGCTTTAGTCATTTGTATGTTTTTTGCATTAACCAGAGACTAAGAGACAAAAAACCATAGGCTCTGTTGGAACCACAGTGGATCCAGGCCCCATTGCTGCTCAGAGTTTGTACTCAGTTCCCCCTGCAGTTTCTGTCAGTGTGCCACTCAGAGCACAGTAGTACACAGCCGAGTCTGACTCTTGGACTGAAGCTTTCTCCAAGTGGAAGGAGATGATTTCTGTATTGTATGCAGCTTCAAAACCTTTGTTGTTTCCCTTGTCGTTAGCCTTCATGGCTTTCAGGAGGAGCTCTGGACCTTCTCCAGGATACTGGACATACCAGAAAAGAGTGGGGTACCTGGTGGCTGAATAAGTACAGTTCACAGTCAAGGTAGCCCCTTCCAAAAGGGTCACTTGGCCGTCCATCTGTCTCACTGAGTCTCCACAGGTTTGTCCTAGGGGAAAATAATAGAGTTCTCTGTGATCTTGGGCATGAAACTCTGGGATAAAATTATGCTTAAAGGTTTTGTTGACATAACAGAAGAAAGGATCCCAATTTTTAGAGGGGTTTTGCTTACCCAGCAGGAAGAGTATCACAGCCTGGAGAAGAGCTCATCTCTAGAGTGTCTCCTGAATAACGTTCTTGACTCTTAACATGAAGAAATGTTGAAGTCACAGTAAAGTTTAGTTTCTGTGAGGTTTAGACACAAGGAAATGTGTCTGTGTTAGGAAACTGCACCCTCTGGTGGACAGGGACAGAAATGCGATGCATGTATGAAAGAAAGTGAAAGTGAAAGTCAGTCCTGTCCTACTCTTTGAGACCCCATGAACTGTAGCCTACCAAGCTCCTCTGTCCACGGGATTCTCCAGGCAAGAATACTGGAGTGGGTTACCACTTCCTTCTCCAGGGGATCTTCACGACCCAGGGATGGAATGCAGGTCTTCCGCAGTGCAGGCTGACGCTTTACCCTCTGAGCCACCAGGCAGCTTGATGCACGTATACTGGAAAGAAAGTGATGTCGCTCAGTCGTGTCCGACTTTGTGTGACCCCATGGACTGTCGCCTGCCAGGCTCCTCCATCCATGGGATTTTCCAGGCAAGAATACTGGAGTGTGTTGCCATTTCCTTCTCCAGGGGATCTTCCTGAACCAGGGATCGAACTTGGGTCTCCCACACTGCAGGCAGACTCTTTACTGACTGAGCCACCAAGGAAGCCCAAGTATCCTGGTCTCCTCCCTAAATTACAAAAACGTTATCGTTGACTTTATCCATGAAGCACATGTCAGTCTTTAGGTGGACTTTGGAAATCTGATCTGATAGACAGAGGGCCTGATGAACTATGGACAGAGGTTCATGACATTGTACAGGAGACAGGAATCAAGACCATACGCAAGAAAAAGAAATGCAAAAAAGGAAAATGGCTGTCTGAGGAGGCCTTACAAATAGCTGTGAAAAGAAGGGAAGTGAAAAGCAAAGGAGAAAAGGAAAGATATACCCATCTGAATGCAGAGTTCCAAAGAATAGCAAGGAGAGATAAAAAAAGCCTTCCTCAGTGATCAGTGCAAAGAAATAGAGGAAAACAACAGAATGGGAAAGACTAGAGATCTCTTAAAGAAAATTAGAGATACCAAGGGAACATTTCATGCAAAGATGGGCTCAATAAGGACAGAAATGATAAGGACCTAACAGAAACAGAAGACATTAAGAAGAGGTGGTAAGAATAAACAGAAGAAGTGTACAAAAAAGTTCTTCATGACCCAGATAAGCATGATGGTGTGATCACTCACCTAGAACCAGACATCCTGGAATGTGAAGTCAAGTGGGCCTTAGGAAGCATCACTACAAACAAAGCTAGTGGAGGTGCTGGAATTCCAGTCGAGCTATTCCAAATCCTGAAAGATGATGCTGTGAAAATGCTGCACTCAATATGCCAGCAAATTTGGAAAACTCAGCAGTGGCCACAGGACTGGAAAAGGTCAGTTTTGATTCCAATCCCAAAGAAAGGCAATGTCAAAGAATGCTCAAACTACTGCACAATTGCACTCATCTCACACGCTAGTAATGCTCAAAATTCTCCAAGCCAGGCTTCAGCAATATGTGAACCGTGAACTTCCAGATGTTCAACCTGATTTTAGAAAAGGCAGAGGAACCAGAGATCAAATTGCCAACATTCGCTGGATCATCAAAAAAGCAAGAGAGTTCCAGAAAAACATCTGTTTCTGCTTTATTGACTATGCCAAAGCCTTTGACTGTGTGGATCACAATAAACTGGAAAATGCTGAAAGAGATGTGAATACTAGACCACCTAAACTGCCTCTTGAGAAACCTGTATGCAGGTCAGGAAGCAACAGTTAGAACTGGACATGGAACAACAGACTGGTTCCAAAGAGGAAAAGGAGTAAGTCAAGGCTGTATATTGTCACCCTGCTTATTTAACTTCTATGCAGAGTACATCATGAGAAACACTGGGCTGGAGGAAGCACAGGCTGGAATCAAGATTGCTGGGAGAAATATCAATAAACTCAGATATGCAGATGACACCACACTTAGGGCAGAAAGTGAAGAACTAAAGAGCCTCTTGATGAAGGTGAAAGAGGAGAGTGAAAAAGTTAGCTTAAAGCTCACCATTCAGAAACTAAGATCATGTCACCTGGTTCCATCACTTCATGGCAAATAGGTGGGTAAACAGTGGAAACAGTGGCTGACTTTATTATTCTGGGGTCCAAAATCACTGCAGATGGTGATTGCAGCCATGAAGTTAAAAGATGCTTACTCCTTGGAAGGAAAGTTATGACCAACCTAGACAGCATATTGAAAAGCAGAGACTTTGTCAACAAAGGTCCATCTAGTCAAGGCTATGGTTTTTCCATTGGTATGTATGGATGTGAGAGTTGGACTATAAAGAAAGTGGAGCACCAAAGAATTGAGGCTTTTGAACTATGGTGTTGGAGAAGACTCTTGAGAGTCCCTTGGACTGCAAGGAGATCCAATCAGTCCATCCTAAAGGAAATCAGTCCTGAATATTCATTGGAAGGACTGATATTGAAGCTGGAACTCCAATACTTTGGCCACCTGATGTGAAGAGCTGACTCATTTGAAAGACCCTGATGCTGGGTAAGATTGAGGGCAGGAGGAGAAGGGGACAACAGAGGATGAGATGGTTGGATGGCATCATCGACTTAATGGACATGGGTTTGGATGAACTCTGGGAGTTGGTGATGGACAGGGAGTCCTGGCATGCTGCATGGGTTTGCAAAGGTCAGACACAACTGAGCAACTGAACTGAACTGAACTGATCTGAACTGAACTGATCTGAACTGAAAATCTGACCAAAAGCTGTCAACACTTCTCAGGTCTGTTTTGGTCTTAGGACGCTACCTGACATGGAAGTTCTTTAACAAAGCATTCCAGGTATTTTTGTAGCTGAGAAGATATCTATTTTCATAAGCACTTTAATATAGTATTTTATATTCTTATGTATCCATTGTGGGCCAACCTATAATTCACGGACTGTCAGAAGAGTTTGTGGCTGATTACAGAGGAAGTGATAAGAAGCTAGGTCATTATTGAGTGAATCCTTGTTTTTCAGCATTGTACCCAAATTTATAAAGAGTAACTGAGAATTATTTGTTGTTTAGTTGCTGCATCAGTCATGTCTGACTCTTCTGCAACCCTAAGGACTGTAGCCTGCTAGGCTGCTTTGTCCGTGGGATTTCCCAGTCCAGAATACTGATGTCAGTTGCCATTTTCTTCCCCAGGGGATCGTCCCAAACCAGGGATCGAACCTGAGTCTCCTGCATTGGCTGGCAGATTCTTTACCACTGAGTCACCAGGGAAGCCCTGACTGATGTTTATTACATGCTCACTAAATGTTTGCTATACCAAAAAAAGTAATGAATAAAGGGTCTTTGATTTTGGAATCACTACTACTTGAAATAAAATATTTTCTCAGTCCTAAAATAATACCATTTGTAAGAAATGTTATCTTTCTAATAAATTTTTTAAGGGAAAAAGTCACACTGTCTTATCAATAGTCAAATAATCCTGAATTTCAGAATCATTAAAATGTGAAAACATAAGAAATATCATAAATGAAATTATCAAATCCTTATAGAATTATCTAAGAGCAATATCTTATTCTCCTACTTCTTCCTTGACTCTAAGATAAGAGGGTTGGCCTATGTAAACCAGACAGGTACTAATCCTATTATATATTCTTAGTTTATATCTAGCCTCAAAGATACTTTCTATTCCATCTGCCACATTTTGTTGGCAAACTTTAATCAAATAATTTTCCCCCAGTGTTTGAAACCCTGAAGATGGAGATTTGTGTCTAAAGCTCAGAGAATGAGTTAGGACGCTTTTCCTTCCCAGCTTTTCAAATTGTTAAAGACCTCTCAGCCGATATTCACATGACTGCTGAAAGTAGAATTAATCAGTGAATGATTTAAAATTACAGATTCTGGGCCCACCAATAACTTCATGAATCACATTATCCAGAGCTGAGACCCACAAATCTGTAATTTTTGAGCACTCCCCAAGAAGTTGGGTGGCAGCCAGTCCAATGTTGGTTTACAAGTTTTTATTTGGGACAGATGTCCTAGATCAAGGTAGTTGTCAAAGATCAAGGAGCAACAGGATGTTCCCAGAACTGCATACATTCTCAAACCTCTCTTTTTGAGTACCAGCAGCAAAAACAAGCACTTCTTTAGCTGTCTTTTTATGACCATTCGTTTTATAAAACAAAACCTCTGAGGAGTATCAAGATGAAGTTCTAAGAAGCATTCATCTTCTGTAAAGCCCTGTAACCATACATCCCTAAACACACAGATGGAAGCTTAGCTCATTCTGTTTCTGGGAGTTCACTCTTCTCAGATTCACATCAAGGAATTTCATGAGTCCAGAGTTAGCACATGAATCATTTCCCAAATCCAGATTTAAATTTAAAAAACCAGGCTTGATACTGCTTGGATTCACATATCCCTTCCTTTCTTCTCACCTTCCAAATCACATACTGAAAAACTGCCTATAGAAAGAAATTCTGGAAAATCAGTTACAGACTTCAGTTCTGGTAGGTGGGTTTCCCTGGTGGCTCAGATGGTAAAGAATCCACTGGCAATTCTGGTATATAGAAAGAATGCAAACTAGGTTGTAATGATGTAGGACTGAAAATAAATGTATAGCACATGGATGCAGATAGTTGTTATCTCTACTTTAAAAAAAAAAACATAGTTTAAGGTCAATGAGTACATATAGGAGAAGTACTTTTGCACTTTGGGGCCATAAAAGAAGACTTGTACAACACTGAAGAGAAGTATTTGCTATATTTGGATTTTAATGGCTTCATTAATGCATGAAAGTGAAAGTGAAGTCGCTCAGTCATCTCCAGACTCTTTGCGACCCCATGGACTGTAGCCTACCAGGCTCCTCCGTCCATGGGATTTTCCAGGCAAGAATACTAGAGTGGGTTGCAATTTCCTTCTCCACGAGACCTTCCCAACCCAGGGATTGAACCCGGGTCTCCCACATTGTAGGCAGACGCTTTTACCGTCTGAGCCACCAGGGAAGTCATTAATGCATAGTTCTCTTTAAAATAAATTGTACCTCCTTAACTTAATAAGATTGACATATGTATATACTTGTGAAACCATCACCATAATCAAGATAATGAACAATGGATCACCCCAAAAGTCTCCTCTTGTCTCTTTTTAGTCTTCTCAGCCCTCTCTTCACTTCCTATTCCCATTTTCAAGCAACATTTCTCTCATAAACCAGCTTGCATATTCAGTAATCTCAAATAAATGGTATGATATGTGCCTTTGATAGCTTCTTTCATTCAGCATAATTATTTTAAGATTCTTCCATGGTTATTATAATCATGTTTCATTCCTTTGTATTGTTGAGTAGTATTCCATTATATAGATAGGATTTATCTATAGATACATTTATCCATTCACCTATTAATGGACATTTAGGTTAGTCCTAGTTTGCAGCTGTTATAAATAAAACTGCTATGAACATGTGTGAATAAGATTTTTTATAGTCACACTTTCATTTCTCTTGGGTCAATATCTGGGAGTGCAATGACTGGAGCATCTATGTTAGGTATATATTTGACTTTGTTTAACTTTCTTATTTTTTCTAGTAGCTTTTTTGTAAATTCCCTTGGATTTGACGCTCAGATAATTATGCTGTCTGTGACTAAAGATAGATTCACTTCTTCTTTTCAAAACTGTATGATTTTTGTTTCTTTCTCTTGTCTTATTACACTGGCTAGGACCCTTAGTACAATATTCAATACAAAGTGGTGAGAGTCAAAATTCTTCCCTTATTCCTGAAATTGGAAGGAAAGCATTCAGTCTTTCACCATCAAGTGTATTTGATGTAGATTTTTTGTAGAGGAACTTTATTAAGTTAATGAATTCCCTTAAGTCCTAATTGGCTGGGAGTTTTTAATCAAGAATAGATACTGAATTTTGTCCAATGGTTTTTCTGTAGCTATAGAGGTTGCTGTCATTAATCATCTGTGACTTGTTAATTTCTGTAGATACATTACTGATAAATTGTCACAAAAAATATGAAAGAAGATATCACTCTATCACCTTAAAAACAGTAAAACAAAGCTATCTAGAAACTTAAATTTAGAGTTAATAGTTTTGAGCACAGACCTATCTAATAGCAAAAATCTGTTCCCTTTTTTTCCCCTATAGATTTTTTTCAGAGAAATTTTGAGAGAGAGAGGGCAGCAAAATTACTTCTCGAATCTTAAAATATTTTAAGACAGTCTTTTAATAGGTTGTCTACTAATGCAAATTGAACTAATTAAATAATTATAGATTTGGCCCTTTTGCCAAAAGAGGAAAGAAATGTAAAGAATACTCGTGAACTTGTTTACAAAACAGAAACAGACTCACAGACGTAGAGAATGAACTTATGGTTGCCAAAGGGGAAGGATGGGGGGAGAGATAGTTAGGGAGTTTGGGATGGACATGTACACACTGCTATATTTAAAATGGATGACCAAAAAGGACCTAATGTATAGCATAGGGAGCAGTGCCTAATGTTACATGGCAGCTTGGATGGGATGGGAGCTTGGGGGAGAATGGATACATGTATCTGTATGGCCGAATTACTTTGCTCTCCACCTGAAACTATTACAACATTGTTAATCAGTTATACTCCAATATAATATAAAGTTAAAAAAAATTCAAGCTGCAATTCAGAAGATGACCATGAGGTAGTGCCTTGACCATTCCTTTCAGAATTGCTAATTATTAATTACTTGGAACCTGAGGAACAATACACCATACCCAGGGTGACAAACTCTTCTACGTTTCCATAAACCACTACAATTCTGAAACCTCATTCATGACTACTGATCACTCTATTTCTCTTTCTCTTGAAACTGGCATGTGATAAAGTAGTCTAAAGCATAGTTTTTCAGACTAACCAGGATAAACGTTTCTCAAAAATTTAAAAATTGTACTGCCATGTGATCCAGCAATTCTACTTCTGATTATATTATATTCAAAACACTTGAAAGAATTTGAATATATAACCCAAATACTGAGATATTCATATATCCATGTTTCTACCAAAAGAGGGAAGGGATCCAAATGTTCATCAACAGATAAATGAGTATCAAAAAGTAGTGTATATGTACAATGGAATATTACTCAACCTTAGAAAGGTATTTTAAAAAATCTACAACATGGATGAAATTTGAGGACATTATAGTAAAAGAAATGTCACAAAATGACCAATATTTTATAATTTCACTTATATGAGTTATCTAAAGTAGTCAAACTCATAGAAAGAGAAAGTAGAACAGTAGTGGCCATGGGTTGGAGGGACAAAGGAATGAGGAGTTAGTCTTTTTTTTTTTTTTTTAATTTTTGGCTGCCCATTGAGGCATGGGGAATATCAGTTCCCTGACCAGGGATCAAATCTGTGTCCCCTGCATTGTAAGCATGGAGTCTTAATCACTGAACTACCAGGGAAGTCCTGAAGAGTTAGTCTTTAATGAGTATAAATTTTCAATTTTCAAGATGCAAAGAGTACTAGAGATGGACGGTGCTTGCTGAACAACAATGTAAATGTACTTAGTATCACTGGGTTGAACACTTAAAATAGTTAAAGTAGTAAAACTGAATGTCAAAATGATAAAAACTTAATTTTAAAAAATTTAAGGGAGTATTTTAAGAATTCTATTTTACACATCTGCTACCAAATACAAATATAAGAGGGAGTTATAATACAAGACCACTTATCAATCATCTATTACCATTCAGATTTTAAGGCGCTGAGAAAATGAGGTTAGAGGTAGGAGGAAATTGGAGACAAGGGTATTTTGGACTATGTTAACACTGATTGAAAAAGAGGACCTAGGAAGCGGTCCTAAGATGGTGGAGGAATAGGACGGGGAGACCACTTTCTCCCCCACAAATTCATCAGAAGAACATTTAAACACTGAGTAAATTCAACAAAACAACTTCTGAATGCCAGCAGAGGACATCAGGCACCCAGAAAAGCAGCCCATTGTCTTCGAAAAGAGGTAGGAAAAAATATAAAAGACAAACAAAGAGACAAAAGAGGTAGGGATGGAGCTCCGTCCCAGGAAGGGAGTCTGAAAAAGAAAGAAGTTTCCAAACACCAGGAAACACTCTCACTGCTGAATCTATGGCGAGCCTTGGAAGCATAGAGGGCAACATAACAGGGAGGAAAAATAAATAAATAATTAAAACCCAGAGATTATGAGTCTAACAGTAACTCCACCAGTGGAGAAGCAGTGCAGACGCCTGCATCCACCACTAGCAGGCGGGGGCTGGGCAGGGAGGCGCGGGCTGCTTTGCTTAGAGTAAGGGTTGGGCCTGAATGCCCCGAAGGTAATCAGAGCAAAGTAACTTGGGCTAGCAAACCAGACTGTGGGCTAGATATGACGCAAAAAGCTTTAACCTAAGACACTGTGAGGACCGTGCACAGAACAAAGGACTGAACAGAATTAGCTGGCTGCCGACCATCCCCCTCCAGTGACAGCCAACCAGAGTTGGAAGGGGGCAATCGCAGCCCCAGAGAGACATTATCTACGAAACTGCAAGCAGGCTTCTTTGCTAACTAAGACTTCTTGGGGTTCAGGACAGTCATCATCCGCCTGAGAAGGTGTGCCAGTTGTACACCCAGAAAACTGAGCGGCAGGGATGGGAGAGGTGATAAGTCACAGCAACCGCACTCGCCAAACACCTCATCACCTAAGCTGCTCAGACCTGGGAAGAACACAAAACGCAGGCACAATGGAGTCTGAGCCTTTGAGGACTACCCAAGTGCCTGAACCTGAGAGTCTTAGACCTAGGAGGTGCATGCAGCCCAGGGCCAGCCTCGGACGGTTCCCGGTGGAGCAACCTACAGCCTGAGCTGTGTGGGCAGGGAGGGCACATGTGCTGTGAGCGAGTGCAGGCCCAGTGTGGCTGAGACATTGCGAGCACACACCAGTGTTATCTGTTTGCAGCATCCCTCCCTCCCCACAGCGCAACTGAACAAGTGAGCCTAAAAAAAATTGTGTTCACCACTGCCCCCCTTGTGTCAGGGCAGAAATCAGACACTGAAGAGACCAGCAAACAGAAGAAGCTAAAACAGAGGGAACAGCCTTGGAAGTGACAGGTGCAACAGATTAAAACCCTGTAGTTAGTACCAACTACATAGGAAGGGGCCTATAGATCTTGAGAAATATAACCTGGAACAAGGAACTATCTGAAAATGAACTGACCCCACACTGCTGACAACAGCACCAGAGAAAGTCCTAGATATATTTTTATTATTTTTACAATCATTCTTTTTTTTAACTTTTTAAAATTGTTAAGTACTCTATTACTTGTTTAATTTTCATTTTTAAACCTACTATTACTTTTCAAAAAAATGACCCTATTTTTTTTAAGCAAACTTTATATATATATATATATATATATATATATATATATATATTCTAATAATTTTTGTGACTTTTTTTTTCTTTTCTTTAATATTATATTTTTGAAAATCCAACCCCTACTCTAGATTTTTAATCTTTGCTTTTTGGTATTTGTTATCAATTTTCTACCTTTAAGAACCCAGTCTTCAGTACCCATTTTTACTTGGGAGCAAGCTTACTGACTTGACTTCTCTCTCCTCCTTTGGACTCTCCTTTTTCTCCACCAGGTCGCCTCTGTCTCCTCCTTCCCCCTTCTCTTCTCTACCCAACTCTGTGAATCTCTGTGTGTTCTAGACTGTGGAGAACACTTAGGAACTTATTACTGGCTGGATCTATCTCTCTCCTTTTCATTCCCCTCTTTTATCCTCCTGGACACCCCTGTCTCCTTCCTCCCTCTTCTCTTCTCTGTATAACTGCGTGAACATCTCTGAGCGGTCCAGACTGTGGAGCACACATAAGGAAGTGATTATTGGCTAGCTTGCTCTCTCCTCTTTTGATTCTACCTCATCTCATTCGGGGGAGAAGGCAATGGAACCCCACTCCAGTACTCTTGCCTGGAAAATCCCATGGATGGAGGAGCCTCGTAGGCTGCAGTCCATGGGGTCGCTAAGAGTCAGACATGACTTCCTGGAGAATCCCAGGGACTGTGGGGCCTGGTGGGCTGCCATCTATGGGGTCGCACAGAGTCACACACGACTGAAGCGACTTAGCAGCAGCAGCATCTCATTTGGGTCACCTCTAACTCCCTCCTCCCTCTTCTCTTCTCCATGTAACTCTGTGAACCTCTCTAGGTGTCCCTCACTGTGGAGAAACTTTTCATTTTTAACATAGATGTTTTATCAACTGTGCTGTATAGAAGAAGTCTTGAGACTACTGTAAAAATAAGACTGAAAACCAGAAGCAGGAGGCTTAAGTCCAAATCTTGAGAACACCAGAGAACTCCTGACTCCAGGGAACATTAATAGATAGGAGCTCATCAAACACCTCCATACCTACACTGAAACCAAGCACCACCCAAGGGCCAACAAGTTCCAGAGCAAGACATACCATGCAAATTCTCCAGCAACACAGGAACACAGCCCTGAGCTTCAATAAACAGGCTGCCCAAAGTTACTCCATAACCACTGATCTTATAACTCATTACTGGACATTTCATTGCATTCCAGAGAGAAGAAATCCAGCTCGACCCACCAGAACACAGACACAAGCTTCCCTAACCAAGAAACCTTGACAAGCCACTGATACAACCCCACCCACAGCAAGGAAACTCCACAATAAAGAGAATTCCACAAACTGCCAGATATAGAAAGACCCCCAAATGCAGCAATATAAACAAGATGAAGAGACAGAGGAATACCCAGCAGGCAAAGGAACAGGATAAATGCCCACCAAACCAAACAAAGAAGGAAGGGATAGGGAATCTACCTGATAAAGAATTCTGAATAATGATAGTGAAAATGGTCCAAAATCTTGAAATCAAAATGCAATCACAGATAAATAGCCTGTAGACAAGGATTGAGAAGATGCAATAAAGGTTTAACAAGGACCTAGAATAAATTTTTTTAAAAAGTCAATATATAATGAATAATTCAATATGTGAGATCAAAAACACTCTGGAGGCAACAAATCCTAGAATAACGGAGGCAGAAGATACGATTAATGAAGTAAAAGATAGAATGGTAGAAATAAATGAATCAGAGAGGAAAAAAGAAAAACCAATTAAAATAAATGAGGATAATCTCAGAGACTTCCAGGACAATATTAAATGCCCCAACATTTGAATCATAGGAGACCCAGAAGAAGAAGACAAAAAGAAAGACCATGAGAAAATACTTGAGGAGATAATAGTTGAAAACTTCCCTAAAATGGGGAAGGAAATAATCACCCAAGTCCAAGAAACCCAGAGAGTCCCAAACAGGATAAACCCAAGGCAAAACACCCCAAGGCACATATTAATCAACTTAACAATGATTAAACACAAAGAACAAATATTAAAAGCAGCAAGGGAAAAACAACAAATAACACACAAGGGAATTCCCATTAGGATAACAGCTGATCTTTCAATAGAAAATCTTCAGGCCAGGAGGGAATGGCAAGACATACTTAAAATGATGAAAGAAAATAACCTACAGCCCAGATTACTGTACCCAGCAAGGATCTCATTCCAATAAGAAGGAGAAATCAAAAGCTTTACAGACAAGCAAAAGCTGAGAGTATTCAGCACCACCAAACCAGCTCTCCAACAAATGAAAAAGGATCTTCTCTAGATAGGAAACACAAAAAGGGTGTATGAACTCGAACGCAAAACAATAAAGTAAATGGCAATGGGATCATACTTGTCAATAATTACCTTTAAAGTAAATGGGTTGAATGCTCCAAGCAAAAGACAAAGACTGGCTGAATGGATACAAAAATGAGACTCCTATATATGTTGTCTACAAGAGACCCACCTCAAAACAAGAGACATATGCTGACTGAAAGTGAAGGGCTGGAAAAGGATATTCCACACAAATAGAGACCAAAAGAAAGCAGGAGTAGCAATACTCATGTCAGATAAAATAGACTTTAACATAAAGGCTGTGAAAAGAGACAGAGAAGGTCACTACATAATGATCAAAGGATCAATCCAAGAAGAAGATATAACAATTATAAAGATATATGCACCCAACATAGGAGCACTGCATTATATAAGACAAATGCTAACAAGTATGAAAGGGGAAATTAACAATAACACAGTAATAGTGGGAGACTTTAATACCCAACTCACACCTATGGATAGATCAATGAAACAGAAAATTAACAAAGAAACTCAAACTTTAAATGATGCAATAGACCAGTTAGACCTAATTGATATCTATAGGACATTTCACCCCAAAACAATGAATTTCACCTTTTTCTCAAGTGCACTCTGAACCTTCTCCAGGATAGATCACATTCTGGGCCATAAATCTAGCCTTTATAAATTCAAAAAAAATGAAATCATTCCAAGCATCTTTTCTGACCACAATGCACTAAGAGTAGATCTCAATTACAAGAGAAAAACTATTAAAAATTCCAACATATGGAGACTGAACAACACCCTGCTGAATAACCAACAAATCACAGAAGAAATCAAAAAAGAAATCAAAATTTGCATAGAAATGAATGAAAATGAAAACACAACAACCAAAAACCTGTGGAAAACTGTAAAAACAGTGTTAAGGGGAAAGTTCATAGCAATACAGGCATACCTCAAGAAACAAGAAAAAAGTCAATTAAATAACCTAACTCTACACCTAAAGCAACTAGAAAAGGAAGAAATGAAGAACCCCAGGGTTAGTAGAGGGAAAGAAATCTTAAAAATTAAGGCAGAAATAAATGCAAAAGAAACAAAAGAGACCATAGCAAAAATCAGCAAAGCCAAAGCTGGTTCTTTGAAAGGATAAATAAAATTGACAAACCATTAGCCAGACTCATCAAGAAACAAAGGGAGAAAAATCAAATCAATAAAATTAGAAATGAAACTGGAGAGATCACAACGGATAACACAGAAATACAAAGGATCATAAGAGACTACTATCAACAATTATATGCCAATAAAATGGACAACATGGAAGAAATGGACAAATTCTTAGAAAAGTACAACTTTCCAAAACTGGACCAGGAAGAAATAGAAAATCTTAACAGACCCATCACAAGCATGGAAATTGAAACTGTAATCAAAAATCTTCCAGCAAACAAAAGCCCCGGTCCAGATGGCTTCACAGCTGAATTCTACCAAAAATTTAGAGAAGAGCTAACACCTATCCTGCTCAAACTCTTCCAGAAAATTTCAGAGGAAGGAAAACTTCCAAATTCATTCTATGAGGCCACCATCACCCTAATACCAAAACCTGACAAAGATCCCACAAAAAAAGAAAACTACAGGCCAATATCACTGATGAACATATATGCAAAAATCCTTAACAAAATTTTAGCAATCAGAATCCAACAACACATTAAAAAGATCATACACCATGACCAAGTGGGCTTTATCCCAGGGATGCAAGGATTGTTCAATATCTGCAAATCAATCAATATAATATGCCACATTAACAAATTGAAAAATAAAAGCCACATGATTATCTCAATAGATGGAGAGAAAGTCTTTGACAAAATTCAACATACATTTATGATTAAAAAAAAAAAATCCTCTCCAGAAAGCAGGAGTAGAAAGAACATAACTCAACATAATAAAAGCTATATATGACAAACCCACAGCAAACATTATCCTCAATGGTGAAAAATTGAAAGCATTTCCCCTAAAGTCAGGAACAAGACAAGGGTGCCCACTCTCACCACTACTATTCAACATAGTTTGGGAAATTTTGGCCACAGCAATCAGAGCAGAAAAAGAAATAAAAGGAATCCAAATTGGAAAAGATGAAGTAAAACTCTGACTGTTTGCAGATGACATGGTCCTCCACGTAGAAAACCCTAAAGACTCCACCAGAAAATTACTAGAGGTAATCAATGAATGTAGTAAAGTTGTAGGATATAAAATTAACACAGAAAAATCCCTTGTATTCCTAAACACTAATAATGAGAAAACAGAAAGAGAAATTAAGGAAACAATTCCATTTACCATGGCAACAAAAAGAATAAAATACTTAAGAATATATCTACCTAAAGAAACTAAAGACCTATATATAGAAAACTATAAAACACTGGTGAAAGAAATCAAAGAGGACACTAATAGATAGAGACATATACCATGTTCATGAATTGGAAGAATCAACATAGTGAAAATGAGTATACTACCCAAAGCAATCTGTAGATTCAATGCAATCCCTATCAAGCTATCAACCGTATTTTTCACAGAGCTAGAACAAATAATTTTACAATGTGTATGGAAATACAAAAAAAAAAAAAAAAAAAAAAACTCGAATAGCCAAAGCAATCTTGAGAAAGAAGAATGGAACTGGAGGAATCCCTGCTTGACTTCAGCCTCTACTGCAAAGCCACAGTCATCAAGAGAGTATGGTACTGGCACAAAGACAGAAATGTAGATCAATGGAAAAAAATAGAAAGCCCAGAGATAAACCCACGTGCCTATGGACATCTTATCTTTGACAAAGGAGGCAAGAATATACAGTGGAGAAAAGACAATCTCTTTAACAAGTGGTGCTGGGAAACCTGGTCAGCCACTTGTAAAACAATGAAACTAGAACACTTTCTTTCTTTTTTTTTTTTTAATTTTATTATATTTTTAAATTTTACAATATTGTATTAGTTTTGCCAAATATTGAAATGAATCCGCCACAGGTATACCCGCGTTCCCCATCCTGAACCCTCCTCCCTCCTCCTTCCCCTACCCTCCCTCTGGGTCGTCCCAGTGCACCAGCCCCAAGCATCCAGTACCGTGCATCAAACCTGGACTGGCGACTCGTTTCATACATGATATTATACATGTTTCAATGCTATTCTCCCAAATCTCCCCACCCTCTCCCTCTCCCACAGAGTCCATAAAACTGATCTATACATCAGTGTCTCTTTTGCTGTCTCATACACAGGGTTATTGTTATCATCTTTCTAAATTCCATATATATGCGTTAGTATACTGTATTGGTGTTTTTCTTTCTGGCTTACTTCACTCTGTATAATAGGTTCCAGTTTCATCCATCTCATTAGAACTGATACAAATGTATTCTTTTTAATGGCTGAGTAATACTCCATTGTGTATATGTACCACTGCTTTCTTATCCATTCATCTGCTGATGGGCATCTAGGTTGCTTCCATGTCCTGGCTATTATAAACAGTGCTGTGATGAACGTTGGGGTACATGTGTCTCTTTCCCTTCTGGTTTCCTCAGTGTGTATGCCCAGCAGTGGGATTGCTGGATCATAAGGCAGTTCTCCTTCCAGTTTTTTAAGGAATCTCCACACTGTTCTCCATAGTGGCTGTACTAGTTTGCATTCCCACCAACAGTGTAAGAGAATTCCCTTTTCTCCACACCCTCTCCAGCATTTATTGCTTGTAGACTTATGGATCGCAGCCATTCTGACTGGCGTGAAATGGTACCTCATAGTGGTTTTGATTTGCATTTCTCTAATAATGAGTGATGTTGAGCATCTTTTCATGTGTTTGTTAGCCATCTGTATGTCTTCTTTGGAGAAATGTCTATTTAGTTCTTTGGCCCATTTTTTGATTGGGTCATTTATTTTTCTGGAGTTGAGCTGTAGGAATTGCTTGTATATTTTGGAGATTAGTTGTTTGTCCATTGCTTCATTTGCTATTATTTTCTCCCATTCTGAAGGCTGTCTTTTCACCTTGCTAATAGTTTCCTTTGTTGTGCAGAAGCTTTTAAGTTTAATTCGGTCCCATTTGTTTATTTTTGCTTTTATTTCCAATATTCTGGGAGGTGGGTCATAGAGGATCCTGCTGTGATGTATGTTGGAGAGTGTTTTGCCTATGTTCTCCTCTAGGAGTTTTATAGTTTCTGGTCTTACAATGAGATCTTTAATCCATTTTGAGTTAATTTTTGTGTATGGTGTTAGAAAGTGTTCTAGTTTCATTCTTTTACAAGTGGTTGACCAATTTTCCCAGCACCACTTGTTAAAGAGATTGTCTTTAATCCATTGTATATTCTTGCCACCTTTGTCAAAGATAAGGTGTCCATAGGTGCGTGGATTTATCTCTGGCCTTTCTATTTTGTTCCATTGATCAATATTTCTGTCTTTGTGCCAGTACCATACTGTCTTGATAACTGTGGCTTTGTAATAGAGCCTGAAGTCAGGTAGGTTGATTCCTCCAGTTCCATTCTTTCTCAAGATAGCTTTGGCTATTCGAGGTTTTTTGTATTTCATACAAATTGTGAAATTATTTGTTCTAGCTCTGTGAAGAATACCGTTGGGAGCTTGATAGGGATTGCATTGAATCTATAAATTGCTTTGGGTAGTATACTCATTTTTACTATATTGATTCTTCCAATCCATGAACATGGTATATTTCTCCATCTATTAGTATCCTCTTTGATTTCTTTCACCAGTGTTTTATAGTTTTCTATATATAGGTTTCTAGTTTCTTTAGGTAGATATATTCCTAAGTATTTTATTCTTTCGGTTGCAATGGTGAATGGAATTGTTTCCTTAATTTCTCTTCCAGTTTTCTCATTATTAGTGTATAGGAATGCAAGGGATTTCTGTGTGTTGATTTTATATCCTGCAAATTTACTATAATCATTGATTAGTTCTAGTAATTTTCTGGTGGAGTCTTTAGGGTTTTCTATGTAAAGGATCATGTCATCTGCAAACAGTGAGAGTTTTACTTCTTCTTTTCCAATTTGCATTCCTTTATTTCTTTTTCTGCTCTGATTGCTGTGGCCAAAACTTCCAAAACTATGTTGAATAGTAATGGTGAAAGTGGGCACCCTTGTCTTGTTCCTGACTTTAGGGGAAATGCTTTCAATTTTTCACCATTGAGGATAATGTTTGCTGTGGGTTTGTCATATATAGCTTTTATTATGTTGAGGTATGTTCCTTCTATTCCTGCTTTCTGGAGAGTTCTTATCATGAATGGATGTTGAATTTTGTCAAAGGATTTCTCTGCATCTATTGAGATAATCATGTGTTTTTTGTTTTTCAATTTGTTAATGTGGTGTATAACATTGATTGATTTGCGGATATTGAAGAATCCTTGCATCCCTGGGATAAAGCCCACTTGGTCATGGTGTATGATCTTTTTAATGTGTTGTTGGATTCTCATTGCTAGAATTTTGTTAAGGACTTTTGCATCTATGTTCATCAGTAATATTGGCCTGTAGTTTTCTTTTTTTGTGGGATCTTTGTCAGGTTTTGGTATTAGGGTGATGGTGGCCTCATAGAATGAATTTGGAAGTTTTCCTTCCTCTGCAATTTTCTGGAAGAGTTTGAGCAGGATAGGTGTTAGCTCTTCTCTAAATTTTTGGTAGAATTCAGTTGTGAAGCCGTCTGGACCTGGAAGATTTCTGATTACAGTTTCAATTTCCGTGCTTGTGATGGGTCTGTTAAGATTTTCTATTTCTTCCTGGTCCAGTTTTGGAAAGTTGTACTTTTCTAAGAATTTGTCCATTTCTTCCACGTTGTCCGTTTTATTGGCATATAATTATTGATAGTAGTCTCTTATGATCCTTTGTATTTCTGTGTTGTCTGTTGTGATCTCTCCATTTTCATTTCTAATTTTATTGATTTGATTTTTCTCCCTTTGTTTCTTGATGAGTCTGGCTAATGGTTTGTCAATTTTATTTATCCTTTCAAAGAACCAGCTTTTGGCTTTGTTGATTTTTGCTATGGTCTCTTTTGTTTCTTTTGCATTTATTTCTGCCCTAATTTTTAAGATTTCTTTCCTTCTACTAACCCTGGGGTTCTTCATTTCTTCTTTTTCTAGTTCCTTTAGGTGTGGGGTTAGGTTACTTATTTGACTTTTTTCTTGTTTCTTGAGGTATGCCTGTATTGCTATGAACTTTCCCCTTAGGACTGCTTTTAAAGTGTCCCACAGGTTTTGAGTTGTTGGGTTTTCATTTTCATTAGTTTCTATGCAAATTTTGATTTCTTTTTTGATTTCTTCTGTGATTTGTTGGTTATTCAGTAGCGTGTTGTTCATCCTCCATATGTTGGAATTTTTATTAGTTTTTCTCCTGTAATTGAGATCTAATCTTACTGCATTGTGGTCAGAAAAGATGCTTGGAATGATTTCTATTTTTTTGAATTTACCAAGGCTAGATTTATGGCCCAGGATTTGATCTATCCTGGAGAAAGTTCCATGTGCGCTTGAGAAAAAGGTGAAATTCATTGTTTTGGGATGAAATGTCCTATAGATATCAATCAGGTCTAACTGGTCTATTGTATTGTTTAATGTTTGTGTTTCCTTGTTAATTTTCTTTTTAGTTGATCTATCGATAGGTGTGAGTGGGGTCTTAAAGTCTCCCACTATTATTGTGTTATTGTTAATTTCTCCTTTCATACTTGTTAGCATTTGTCTTACATATTGTGGTGCTCCCGTGTTGGGTGCATATATATTTATAATTGTTATATCTTCTTCTTGGATTGATCCTTTGATCATTATGTAGTGACCATCTTTGTCTCTTTTCACAGCCTTTGTTTTAAAGTCTATTTTATCTGATATAAGTATTGCTACTCCTGCTTCCTTTTGGTCCCTATTTGCATGGAAAATCTTTTTCCAGCCCTTCACTTTCAGTCTGTATGTGTCCCCTGTTTTGAGGTGGGTCTCTTGTAGACAACATATGTAGGGGTCTTGTTTTGGTATCCATTCAGCCAGTCTTTGTCTTTTGGTTGGGGCATTCAACCCATTTACATTTAAGGTAATTACTGATAAATATGATCCAGTTGCCATTTACTTTATTGTTTTGGGTTCGAGTTTATACACTGTTTTTGTGTTTCCTGTCTAGAGAATATCCTTTAGTATTTGTTGGAGAGCTGGTTTGGTGGTGCTGAATTGTCTCAGCTTTTGTTTGTCTGAGAAGCTTTTGATTTCTCCTTCATATTTGAATGAGATCCTTGCTGGGTACAATAATCTGGGCTGTAGGTTATTTTCTTTCATCATTTTAAGTATGTCTTGCCATTCCCTCCTGGCTTGAAGAGTTTCTATTGAAAGATCAGCTGTTATCCTAATGGGAATTCCCTTGTGTGTTATTTGTTGTTTTTTCCTTGCTGCTTTTAATATTTGTTCTTTGTGTTTGATCATTGTTAAGTTGATTAATATGTGTCTTGGGGTGTTTTGCCTTGGGTTTATCCTGTTTGGGACTCTCTGGTTTTCTTGGACTTGGGTGATTATTTCCTTCCCCATTTTAGGGAAGTTTTCAACTATTATCTCCTCAAGTATTTTCTCATGGTCTTTCTTTTTGTCTTCTTCTTCTGGGACCCATATGATTCGAATGTTGTAGCGTTTAATATTGTCCTGGAGGTCTCTGAGATTGTCCTCATTTCTTTTAATTCGTTTTTCTTTTATCCTGTCTGATTAATTTGTTTCTACCATTCTATCTTCTAATTCACTAATCCTATCTTCTGCCTCTGTTATTCTACTATTTGTTGCATCCAGAGTGTTTTTAATTTCATTTTTTGCATTATTCATTTTATATTGACTCTCTTTTATTTCTTCTAGGTCTTTGTTAAACCTTTCTTGAATCTTCTCAATCTTTGTCTCCAAGCTATGTATCTGTGATTCCAATTTGATTTCAAGATTTTGGATCAATTTCACTATCATTATTCGGAATTCTTTATCAGGTAGATTCCCTATCTCTTCCTCTTTTGTTTGGTTTGGTGGGCATTTATCCTGTTCCTTTATCTGCTGAGTATTCCTCTGTCTCTTCATCTTGTTTAAATTGTTGAGTTTTGGGGTGTCCTTTCTGTATTCTGGCAGTCTGTGGAGTTCTTTATTGTGATGTTTCCTTGCTCTGTGTGGGTTTGTACAGGTGGCATGTCAAGGTTTCCTGGTTAGGGAAGCTTGTGTCGGTGTTCTGGTGAGTGGAGCTGTATTTCTTCTCTCTGGAGTGCAAGGAAATGTCTAGTAATGATTTATGGGATGTCTATGGTTTTGGGGTGACTTTGGGCTGCCTGTATCTTGGAGCTCAAGGCTGTGTTCCTTGCTGCTGGAGAATTTGCTTGGTATGTCTTGCCCTGAAACTTGTTTCACCCAGAGAGGTTTACAGCATTATATGGAGAAGAGAAGAGTGAGGAGGGAGTTAGAGGTGACCTGAATGCGATGAGGTGGAATCAATAGAGGAGAGAGTGGGCTATTCAGTAATCTCTTCCTTATGTGCACTCCACAACTGGACCACTCAGAGTTGTTCACAGAGTTATACAGAGAAGAGAAGAAGGAAGAAGGTGGCAGAGGTGGCCAGGAGGATAAATGGGTGGAATGAAAAGGAGGGAGACAGATCCAGACAGTAATCAGTTCCCTAAGTGTTCTCCACCGTCTGGAACACACAGAAATTCACAGAGTTGGGTAGAGTAGAGAGGGGTTAGGGAAGGGACACAGGCGACCTAGTGGAGAAAAAGGAGAGTCCAAAGGGAGAGAGAGCAGTTAAGCCAGTAATCTCGCTCCCTAGTGAAAAATGGGTACTGAAGATTGGGTTCTTAAAGGTACAAAATTGGTAACAAATACATTAAAGCGATAATTTAAAATCTAGGGTAGAGTTTGGAATTTCAAAAATACGATGTTAAAGAAAAGAAGAAGGAAAAGAAAGAGAGAAAAAACGAACAAACAAAAACAAACAAGGTCGCAAAAATTATAAAGAAAATAGAGGTACAAAATTGATAACTAATACCAAAAAGCAAAAGTTAAAAATCTAGAGTAGAGTTTGGAATTTCAAAAATACAGTGTTAAAAAAAGAAGAAAAAGAAAGAGAGAGGAAAAAAAAAAAAAAAAAGGTCGCATAAATCATATTAAAAAAAATACAGGTACAATATTGATAACAAATACCAAAAAGCATAAATTAAAAATCTAGAATAGAGTTTGGAATTTCAGATATACAATGTTATTTAAAAGAAGAAGAGAGAGAAACAGAGAAAAAGAAAAATAAAAAATAAAAAAGGATCACAGAATTTATATAAAAACAAAAACAAAAAAAACTATAGGTACAAAATTGATAACAAATACTAAAAAACTAAAATTAAAAATCTAGAGTAGAGTTTGGAATTTCAAAAATACAATGTTAAAGAAAAGAAGGAAAAGGAAAAAAAGGTCAAAAAATTATTAAAAATATATATGAAGTTTGCTTTAAAAAAAATAGGGTTTTTTTTTTTTTTTTGCAAAGTAATCAGTTATAAAAGTGGAAATTAAAGGAATAATAGAAGACTTAATTTTTTTTTTTTTTTTTTATAGGCTCACTTGTTCAGTTGCACTGAGGGGAGGTAGGGAGGGATGCTGCAAACAACATTGGCCTGTGCTCGCAATGCCTCAGCCACACTGGGTCTGGCCCCGTTCACGGCGCGTGTAGTCTCTCTGCCCACGCTGCTCAGGCTCTAGGTTGCTCTGCCGCGAACCATCCGCAGCCGGCCCTGGGCTGCCCGTACTTCCCAGGTCCAAGCCGCTCAGGTTCAGGCACTCGGGTAGTCCTCAGAGGCGCAGACTCTCGGTTGGGCCTGCGTTTTGTGCCCTTCCCAGATCCGAGCAGCTCAGGTGATGAGGTGTTTGGCGCCCACGATTGCTGCGACTTATCGCCTCCCCGCCGCTCGGTTATCTAGTTGTGCACTGGCACACCTTCTCAGGCAGATGTTGACCGTCCAGACCCCCCAAGAAGTTTTAGTTAGCAAAGAAGCTGCTTACAGTTTTATAGATAATGTCTCTCTGGGGCTGCGATTGTCCCCTTCCGGCTCTGGCTGCCTATCACCGGAGGGGGATGGTCTGCCGCCGGCTATCTCTGTTCAGTCTTGTATTCCGTGCGCGGGCCTGGCGGTGTCATAGGTTAGGGCTGGCTTTTCGCGTAGTAGATATCCCACAGTCTGGTTTGCTAGCCCAAATTATTTCACTCAGATAGTGCTCGGGGTATTCAGGCCAGATTCTTGCGATGCAGCCCGTGCCGCGCCTCCCTGCCCAGCCCCTGCTTGCTAATGGTGTATGCAGGCGTCTGCACTGCTTCTCCGCTGGGGGAGTTACCATAGGGCTCGCAATGTGCGGGTTTTAATTATTTATTTTTCCTCCCTGTTATGCTGCCCTCTGTGCTTCCAAGGCTCGGCACAGATTCGGCAGTAAGAAGGTTTCCTGGTGTTTGGAAACTTCTCTCTTTTCAAGACTCCCTTCCCGGGATGGAACTCCGTCCCTCCCTCTTTTGTCCCTTTTTTTTTGTCTTTTATATTTTTCCCTACCTCCTTTCGAAGACTTGGGTTGCTTTTCTGGGTGCCTGATGTCCTCTGCCGGCATTCAGAAGTTGTTTTGTGGAATTTACTCTGTGTTTAAATGTTCTTTTGAAGAATTTGTGGGGGAGAAAGTGTTCTCCCCTTCCTACTCCTCTGCCATCTTAGCTCCTCCTCCAAGAACACTTTCTAACACCATACACAAAAATTAACTCAAAATGGATTATAGACCTAAATGTAAGACCAGAAAATATAAAACTCTTAGAGGAGAACATAGGCAAAACACTCTCTGATATACATCACAGCAGGATCCTCTATGACCCACCTCCCAGAATATTGGAAATAAAAGCAAAAATAAACAAATGGAACCTAATTAAAATTGAAAGCTTCTGCACAACAAAGGAAACTATAAGCAAGGTGAAAAGACAGCCTTCAGAATGGGAGAAAATAATAGCAATGAAGCAACTGACAAAGAACTAATCTCAAAAATATACAAGCAACTCCTGCAGCTCAACCCCAGAAAAATAAATGACCCAATCAAAAAATGGGCCAAAGAACTAAATAGACATTTCTACAAAGAAGACATACAGATGGCTAACAAACACATGAAGAGATGCTCAACATCACTCATTATAAGAGAAATGCAAATCAAAACCACAGTGAGGTACCTTTTCATGCCAGTCAGAATGGCTGCTATCCAAAATTCTATAAGCAATAATGCTGGAGAGGGTGTGGAGAAAAGGGAACCCTCTTACATTGTTGGTGGGAATGAAAACTAGTACAGCCACTATGGAGAACAGTGTGGGGATTTCTTAAAAAAAAAAAAAAAAACTGGAAATAGAACTGCCTTATGACCCAGCAATCCCATTGCTGGGCATACACACCAAGGAAACCAGAATTGAAAGAGACACATGTACCCCAATGTTCATAGCAGCACTGTTTTTAATAGCCAGGACATGGAAGCAACATAGATGTCCATCAGCAGATGAATGGATAAGAAAGCTGTGGTACATAAACACAATGAAGTAACTCAACCATTAAACAGAATACATTTGAATCAGTTCTAATGAGGTGGATGAACCTGGAGCCGATAATACAGAGTGAAGTAAGCCAGAGAGATGGAGAAGGCAATGGCAACCCATTCCAGTACTCTTGCCTGGAAAATCCCATGGATGGAGGAGCCTGGTAGGCTGCAGTCCATGGGGTCGCTAAGAGTCAGGCACGACAGAGTGACTTCACTTTCCCTTTTCACTTTCATGCATTTGAGAAGGAAATGGCAACCCACTCCAGTGTTCTTGCCTGGAGAATTCCAGGCACGGGGGAACCTGGTGGGCTGCCATCAATGGGGTCGCAGAGAATCGGACATGACTGAAGTGACTTAGCAGCAATCCAGAGAGAAAAACATCAATACAGTGTACTAACACATATATATGGAATTTAGAAAGATGGTAATGATAACCCTGTATGCGAGACAGCAAAAGAGACACAGATGTATAGAACAGTCTTTTGGACTCTGTGGCAGAGGGCAAGGGTGGGATGATTTGGGAGAATGGCATCAACACGTATAATATCACATAAGAAGCGAATCGCCAGTCCAGGTTCGATGCAAGATACAGGATGCTTGGGGCTGGTGCACTGGGATGACCCAGAGGGATGGTATGGGGAGGGAGGTGGGAGGGGGGTTCAGGATTGGGAACACATGTACACCCATCGTGGATTAATGTTGATGTATGGCAAAACCAATACAATATTGTAAAGAAAAAAAAAGAAAGAAAGAAAGAAAGGTGGGATGAGGAGGGAGGTGGAGGGATGTTCAAGTGGGAGGGGACATGGGTAAATCAATGACTGATTCATGTTGATGCTTGGTAGAAACCAACACAATACTGTAAAGCACTTATCCTTCAATTAAAAACAAATAAGTTTTTAAAAAAAGCAGAGACATTACTCTGCCAACATAGGTCCATCTAGTCATGGCTATGATTTTTCCAGTGGTCATTATGGATGTGAGAGTTAGACTACAAAGAAAGCTGAGCGCCGAAGAATTGATGCTTTTGAACTGTGGTGTTAGAGAAGACTCTTAAGAGTCCCTCGGACTGCAAGGGGATCCAACCAGTCCATCCTAAAGGAAGTCAGTCCTGAATATTCATTGGAAGGACTGATACTGAGGCTGAAACTCCAATACTTTGGGCACCTGATACGAAAAACTAACTCACTGGAAAAAACCTTGATTCTGGGAAAGACTGAAGGTGGGAGAAGAAGGGGACAACAGAGGATGAGATGGTTGGATGGCATCACCAACTCAGTGGACATGAGTTTGAGTAGACTCCAGGAGTTGGTGATAGGCAGGGAGGCCTGGTTTGCTGCAGTCCATGGGGTCGCAAAGAGTCAGACACAGGTGACTGACTGAACTGAACTGAACGCATAAGAAAGACCAATAATAAACACATATTTTTAACTGATTTTTTTATTCAGACATTTCTGAATTTCCTTAGTCCATTCTCCTAGTTTAATCTAATCACCAAATGATAAAGATTTTGGTGGTTATATTTGTCTTCAATAAGAAATTTAAATCCAAATTTTCAGGGATAGGAATGTTTTTGATGAGTGATAGCTCTAGACATGGTCTATGAACCTAGAGAAATACTTTCTTAGAATGAGTGTTTCCCCTCTAAACCTACACCTGTGATGCCACAGTACTAACCACTTCCCGTCTGTGAAGGCAATTCCCTATCCTGGTCCCTACAGCAGGTGGATGTATCAATTAGAACTCTGGGTTTTGGAACAGGTCCCTCCTTCATGCCTCTCACTGTGGGCTCACTCAGTGCACAGAAATACACTGCAGAGTCCTCCAGTTGTGAAGCTGAGATTATAAGTGTGATGAATCTGCTTGCCTTCTGGAAATTCAATGAGTAGCGACCTTCTGCAGCATTTGGCTTTTTATAAGAGTCCTGGCGAATGAGGAAGGTCATCACCCCACTGCTGTGTTGCTTGTACCAGAATAGACTATAAGTTGTATCACCGGTGTCATATGTGCAGTCCAGGGTCACAGTTTATTTCTCCTGCACTGGCATCTGTGGTTGGTCTTGAGTTACTTTCTAGGCAATACTAGATCCTAGAGGAAAAAAATAGAAGCAGACTGTAGCCATGAAATTAAAAAAACACTTGCTCCTTGGAAGGAAAGCTATGAAAAAGCTAGACAGAGTATTAAAAAGCAGAGACATTACTTTGCCAACAAAGATCTGTATAGTCAAATCTATGGGTTTTCCAGTAGTCATGTATGGATGTCAGAGTTGGACCAGAAAGAAGGCTGAGTGCTGAAGAATTGATGTTTTCAAATTGTGGTGCTGGAGAAGACTCTTGAGAGTCCCTTGGACTGCAAGGAGCTCAAACTAGTCAATCCTAAAGGAAATCAACCCTGAATATTCATTGAAAGGACTGATGCTGAAGCTGAAGCTCCAATACTTTGGCCACCTGAGGCAAAGAGCAGACACATTGGGAAAGACCCTGATGCTGGGAAAGATTGAAGACAAAAGACGAAGGGTGCAGCAGAAGATGAGATGATTAGATAGTATCACGGACTCAATGGATGTGAATTTGAGCAAACTCCAGGAGATAGCAAAGAACAGGGGAGCCTGGCGTTCTGCAGCCCATAAGGTTATAAAGAGTTAGACACAGCTTAGCTACTGAACAAAACCAATAGAGATTTGGGAATAAGTGATGTAGAATAAAGAAATTCTACTTTACACTCAGCTAGGCTTCCTTCCCAGGGTACCCTTAAGACTGCCTGTTCCTTTGGTTCTTAGGTCACAGAGGAGGCACAATCCCATCAAGACCATCCTTACCTAAACACAGTGAAGCCACGACCACCTACAGAAGGCTGGAGAGAAGCATGTTTCAACTCTTTCACTAGATGGAAAATATCTTCTTCTTCAATGTCAAGGCTTTTCAAGGTGAGGTGAGCCTGACAGGGTGAGGGAAGAATTGCTGGGTATGTGCTGCTGCTGCCCCACAACAGGAAACAGGGGTGAGTTGATGTAGCAAGTTGAGTAGCAAGTTGATGTAGTTAGTTGAGTAGCAAGTTGATGTGGGTTACATCAACTTCTCTATGAACCAGGTGAGAGCCCTACTCACCCCAAACTTCCTTTTGTATTAACCAGTTCTTCGACTGATAGCAATTACATCTTAAAATAAACACGAGTTTAATTTGATATTTCAAAGAAGACACCCCCCCCCCAACACACACACACACAATGCTGTGTTGGGTCATTGCTTCTGTGAAAGAAATGAGTGAGTAGCTCTTATTTAAAAATATTATCTGTAATGTATTATGGAAATAATATAAGACATACTAACCATGCAGCCTCACTTTTGTATTCAGTACTTCCACCTAAGGTAGAAATAAATACTTTATGGTAAGAAGGCAAAGTACTTTAGCTCTTCTATTTTGCCTATTGTTACAATAGTGTTTCTCCTCACTATCAATATTTTTAGTTGCCCATATTGGGGCTAAAGCAGGAAAATCTAATCATCCTTTTCTAAAGAGTTTAGGCTGAAGTTGCAGAGATTGACTCCTGTCACAGAAATCCCCTTTTATTCTCTACTAATTTTGACACTCCAGCTCTGTAGATATCTTAGTTTTGTCATTAGGTTATCAAACATTTGAATTTATATTCATCCCATTAACTCAACTGGGACCATAAATGAGCCATACCAAACTGTTATATATCCTGTATACCCAGCTCTAAAGGAAGTACATAGCAGGTGATCTCATACACCTCCATAAGACAGCTAACCCTAAGATCACCACTGATTCCACCCCCAACCCTACACCTGTGCCACCACATCCCTAACCACTTCCTGTCTGTAATAAATCTTTGTGTATAATATAACAGGAAAGCCATGCCTAGGGATATGACTCTACACCATGGCAAACAACAAAGACCCACTGCCTATCACAGCCTATTTCTTGATAAATTAGCCAAAACTTAACTTCCCCCGATAGCTCAGCTGGTAAAGAATCCACCTACAATGCAGGAGACCCCCGTTCGATTCCTGGGTCAGGAAGTTCCACTGGAGAAGCGATAGGCTACCCACTCTAGTATTCTTGGGCTTCCCTGTGGCTCAGCTGGTAAAGAATTTGCCTGCAATGCGGTAGACCTGGGTTCAATCTCCAGGTTGGGAAGATCCCCTGGAGAAGGGAAAGGTTACCCACTCCAGTATTCTGGCCTGGAGAAATCCATGGACAGTATACTCCATGGGGTCACAAAGAATCAGACATGACTGAGTGACTTTCACTTCACTGTTCACTTCACATCTTCCTGTCTCAGTAATGACAGCCTCAGCGAAATTGTTTGAAGCATCTTTAGATTTTGCAGTGGAATCTCTATTAAGTTTAATGGAACCACATACAGTAGGAATTGTTCTCTAATTTAAAAACACCCAACTTTTTCTAACAACTGGTTGACTAAATATGAAATAGCATTAATTTCTCTTCATATTATTTAAGTCTTTTAAACTCTCAATTAAAGGATTTCATGACTGTATTCTGTTACTCAAAATACATCTATACCCAGAACAATTCTTTGGACAGTCTCATATCAAACTCTGAATTTATATTTTTTTGATTTTTGGAATGAGTTAGGTATGGGTGGGGGGTGCTTCCCTGGTAGCTCAGCTGCTAAAGAATCTACCTGCAATGCAGGAGACCCCAGTTCAATTCCTGGGTTGGGAAGGTGCCCTGGAGAAGGGATAGGCTACCCACTCCAGTATTCATGGGCTTCCTTGGTAGTTCAGTCAATAATCTGTCTGCAATGCGGGAAATCTCAGTTTGATCCCTAGGTAGAAAGATCCCCTTTAGAAGGGCATGACAACCCACTCCAATATTCTTGCCTGGAAAATCCCAGTGGACAGAGGAGACTTGGTGGGCTACAGTCCGTGGGGTCAAGAAGAGTCACACACAACTGAGTGACTAAGCACAGCACAGCACAGGAACAGGGAGTTTGTCATTACAAAAGGAGAGCACAAGGGAGTTTTGGGGAGCGGTGAAACTGTTCTGTGTCATTATCCTGTGATGACTTCATGATCTCTACAATGGATTAAAATTCAAAATAAACAGGAATATAAATAAAAAATAGTCAAATTTTCTATGTAATTACTTAGGAATTAAGATTTAAAGTACTGAACTCAAAATAGCAAAATAGGAACCTTCTACCATCTTTTCACCCCACCAAAAACACCAATTTTCACAGTCATACTCCAAGGGAGCTTTGAGAAGTTCAGAAATCCAGCAGAGAAGTTCCAGCACACCGTCTGATGTCAGACACACTGAAGAGGGTTAGGGGAACAATTTCATATTACCTTCATCACTCCTCCCCTCAAAGCACACAGCTGGGCTCCAGGGGAAACATTCTTGACCTGCAATTTCTCCACAGAGGAAAGTGAGGGCCTGTGAGTGAGCATCTGCTCTCCAGCTTTGGGAGAACCTACAGAAAAGACTCGCCCCTTTCTCACCTCACCCAGAATACTTAGGTGTGCTGCTCAGCTGGGGAGTGGGGAGCACCTGGGAACAGCAGCCAGGTCTCCAGGAGGGCATTAAAATGGACACATTTCCTATGATCAAGGTGCTGGCTCCATCAGGACTGCCCACCAGTCGCTGGGGATGCCTTGTCTGCCAATCATCAAAAGTGGCCCAGGGATACCAGCCATCACACAATGTCTGACTCAAACACCACCCCACCCTGTCACTGCTCCCAGGGCACAAAGAACAGCCAGAGTGAGGCTTTGTAGATGCCTAGTGAGCATGTGCAGAAGGAGGTCCCACTCTGCTGGCCTGGAAGAAACAAGACAGGTGTAAGCAGCCAGCAACCCCCTAAGGAAAGGAAGAAAAATGGAGGCCATCAACACCCAGACTGGCCTCCTAGGATCAAGAGAAGGCCATGAAGTTTGCAGTAAATTGTCCAGAGACAGGAGAAAGTAAATACACCATTTGATTTGCAGTCATTTGAATGTGACATTTTCAAATCACTTTCTATCTTACTTTTCCTCAAATACACAAAAAATATATACTATGACAGGGAGGCCTGGTGTGCTGTGATTCATGGGGTCGCAAAGAGTTGGACACAACTGAGCAACTGATCTGATCTGAAAGGAAAACACATCACATTTTCTCAATAAGAAAGTGGTCAATGCACATAAAGCGGATGTCAAACAATGTAAAATTGTAATTTATTAATACTTCTCATAGAGCTATTTCAAAGATGATGTTTGGGAACAAGACAATGAAATGGGGAATGCTCAGTTCAATATTTAATATTAAGTGGAAAAAGATGCTAATTAAGATAGGAATTTATAAAAAGAGTAAACAATATTAGCAACATTTTGTGATCATAGAATTGTCAATATCATATTAATTATATAAATCATTTTCTGATATTTGGCATGTAATTTGTATAATCAGAAAAATATGCTGTTTTCAAAGCACAATATTTTTAAAATCCATTCATAATAAGGATTGTGATATGGATAACAGGGGGAGTATTTATAGAAGAGGAGTCTGAATGGCAAAATGTAAATTTGGTCTTATAATTTAAAAATAAATCAGTAAATTACTAACTCTCTTCAAGAATTCAGTAAGCAACAGGTATCCAACAACATGTTCTAACCCTCTCTAGCTACCCTTGAGCCTAATATCCTTATCCAATGCTTTTTATGGCTTCCCTGATAACTCAGTTGGTAAAGAATTGCCTGCAATTCTGGAGACCCCGGTTCGATTCCTGGGTCTGGAAGATCCCCTGGAGAAGGGATAGGCTACCCATTCCAATATTCTTGGGCTTCCCCTGTGGCTCAGCTGGTAAAGAATCTGCCTGCAATGTGGGACACCTGGGTTTTATCCCTGTGTTGGGAAGATCCCCTGGAGAACGGAAAGGCAACCCATTCCAGTATTCTGCCTGGAGAATTCCATGGACTGTATAGTCCATAGTGTAGCAAAGAGTTGGACACGACTGAGTGACTTTCACTTTCTTTCACATATTTTTTATGACTCGCACATCAGTTTCCACCTGCAGACAAACAATATAACATTTGTCATATTTGAAAATTGCACCAAAGGAAGGGGGCTGCCCCAGTTACAGGTTTGAATACAGATAGAAGATGCCTGGGAAGCACTGTGTACTTGCTGCACAGAAGTAGACAGCTGAGTCTCCACCTTCAGTGGTTGCGATGTGCAGGGAGAGATGTTTGGCTGTCTTATTCAATAAAACAGTCAGTCTCTGGTCTTCCTCTTTGGCCTTATTTGAACGAATAGCTATAAGGAGCTGGGGACCTTTTCCAGGTTCTTGCTTATACCAAGGGAAGTAGTCTGAGTTACCATCTGTATAAGTACAGGTGATAAAAGTGCTGTTTCCCTCCTGGACACTCAGGGTAGGACTCTGCTCCACCTTGTTTCCAAGGCTGACACCTATGGAGAAAGTAGAAGTCAGAGAAAGGTTGTTAGATTATTTAGCTCTAGAGTTTATTTTCCCTTTTCTACAATAACTAGAAGAAACGTGAATAAAGCCAGTCTTGGCATCTAAAGAATATCTACTAATACACTCTATTTCCCTTAAATGCTCAACTCACAGTCCAGCTGCAGCCACAAGAATGTGATTAAAGCTCCAATGGGTATCTTCATTGTTTTTCCTATTTAGAATCAATTGTGGACCTGCAGTCTCAGGCCAGGAGAGCTGCTTCTGTTACAAAATGATCCCTTCTTTTCTCTAGTGGTTTCTTTCATTGTCTACCCAGCCAATAGGAAAAAGGCTCTGCTTCTGCCCCAAGCCTACATATCCATTCAGAACCCACTCAATGAACCCTCCACATGTCCTGATCAACAGAGGTGCACCACCATCTGGTGGTCACATCTCTACCTACTGAACTCTCTGGTTAAATGTCTTTCTCATACCTGTGCCTATGAGGGACTCTGATGCATAAAAACAGCAAAGATCAAACAAATTATGTCTTAGATTGAAAATTTAAATGCACAGTAAGAATGTAGAGATTAAGATGTACACCTCTGCACACAACTGAGTCATTTTTAGTAAGTTAGAAGGAGGTAGATGCTGTTGCTGTTTATCCAATGATGGGCCTGATATTAGTTTTGAAATTAGAAAAGTACCATGATTCACTCTTAAACATAAAAATACAAAACTTTCCTTTTTAGCCTGTATATCACGCTCTTTTGTCTACTATAGGGAGAAAATCTTTCTAAAAGGAACATGTAAACCAAAGAAGAGTATAAGAGAAAAAAGATCATTTGATATTCCAAATTCCTATTATCTTAGATTGTGTTCCTCTAAGCCGGTCTTGCCTGTTAACATTAACTATAGTTAACAATACTGTACTTTTCATTTGAAAGTTATTCGGAGTGCAGACCTTAAATAACCCACCATAATAACAACAAGACAAAAACCCTGGTAATTATGTGCAGTGAAAGATGTGTTCACTAACCTTATCAGTGTTATCACTTCAAAATATATACATACATCAAATCATTATAGACACCTTAAACTCACAAATGTCTTAAAAGCAGCAAATGACTCAGCCTTAGTGGAATTTCCTCCAGAGTATGAGTATGAGTCACTTCTACTGGCATGCTTCTGCTGCCTTGGCCATCGCTGGCTCACAGTCTATATTCTATTATTTTTCTTCCAATCTCCACTACAATGTTCTTTCCCCAAGTCACTGACAGTGACATTTCCCCAATAAAATGTTCTTTCCCCAAGACATTTCCCCTTAACTTCTGTGTTTCCAGAATTATCTTCCTCTGCCGAAACCACTTTGATTACTTAGAATTTTCTGGTTACCTCTGTGAGAATAAATCCAAGAAAGCCTCAATATTGCCTGTGTCTTCTAGAGAAATAGTGCAAATAGAAGATTGACCCTAAAGAACCTGTCATAAGAAACGGTCCCTGGGCAACCAAGACTACCTCATTTCCAGAGGTAGAAGCCCCTCTCCCGTGATTTGGATTCTCTGGCCTTGTGGATTACAAAGAATAAATCAACCTCTGTTTCATATCTCATACCTTTAAAAACTTACACAGCTATGGTGAAGAATATCTACTCAATATATAAATATGTATATTTACTAAAATGTGCGGGTTTTATGTGTGTTAAACTTCTTACATTGCAGGCAGATTATTTACCATCTGAGCCACCAGGGAAGCCCAGGTAATACACAAAGTTTGGAGCAATTTTTTATGTGATGTTCTTAATTCATCAAAGACTAACTTCCACTTTTCTTCTGGATTTAGAAAGCAAGTATTGCTTGTTAAAAAATTCCCTGGTGGCTCAAACAGTAAAGAATCTGCCTGCAATGTGCACTGGTGTACTTTACTTATAAGTAATCTCACTCAGGCCTCCTATTTTAGTGCCCGCCACAAACCTTCCACCCATACATACACAGGCACTCACAAGAGCAACACCATCCTTCTCAACTATTCAAAGATAACTGGTCCTTCTTTTTTAAACTCTTCCACAACACACATTGTGACACCTCTTGCACTAAACCTAGGTTTCTTCTCCATCAGTCTGTAACATAAGCTTTAATTCTTCCTTACACTTCTCACCTTCTGAAATTTTGTTGACATCACTATGTGCTGTGATCTCCTTATCTATTCTTTTTGTGATTGCAGGTTTATACCCTTTCTGATTTCTTTACTATCTTAGAGATAAGTGTGTATTATTAATCTACTATGTTTATACAAATTTCAGAGAAAACATTTTATGGCACAACATTTTGTATTGTTTAAAGTATACTTTGACATGCATTTTATTTATAAAATTTTTAAAATAAAATTTGCATTTAAACCAATCTAATAAAAATTAACTAGATTTAAACCAACAATGGTTTCAATTATATTTAATTTAATTTATTAAATTTAATTAATTTAATTTGATTTATATTTAAATTATATTTATATTATAGTTATATTAACAACTAATATATACTAGATTTAAACCAACAGTGCATAACAAAAATATATTCATGTTATGACTATAGCTTATTCATAAAGCCTACAAATACAGTCTTTGAAAAAAGTAGAAGAAAATTTTCATGAAGGTGGAAGAATGAAGTAAACAAAAATATTTTAGAAGCAGCAGGCATTTCAAGGTCAGTAACATTTTTAATCATTCTTACCATAATAGCCACTGCAGAACCAGAAAACATATGTTGTTTACTTCTGTGCTTAAAACTTTCTTCCAATCAACAAAAGTACTCTAGTGTGCCAATAAACAGATGTTAATTAAATAGGAATGCACCAATATTTGAAAAGTCCAGCAGTATATTTGCAGTGCAATACAGAGATTGATTACTCTATTATTCTTTTCAATACACCATCTTCTCTTACTTCCTTATCTCTCACAATTTCAAGATTATTAAAAAATACTCAATATTTTGCAAAACTCCATAAGGGAAAATCTGAAAAAAAAACAAACACATATACTATGTGTATAACATATTATACTCATGTACATAACAATTACTTTGCTGTACACCTGACATTAACACAACACTGTATATCAACTATATTTCAATTTTAAAATAAAAGTTTTTTAAAAGTCATGGTTTTTGGAGGCTGTAGCTCTGCTATTACTTCTCCTGCATGCTCTGTCAGGAAGACACTATGCAAATGACACCTTCTCTGGTGCACTCTGGCTCAGTGTATTGTGTACAGTATAAAGTATGTTGTATACTAAAAGTATAATAAAACTTGGTAAAGCAAAACCCATCAAGTTGGCCTGGAACAACCTGCGGGGCATGGATTTTGACTGTAACGATGAGCAAGGGAATATTGCATAGTTTATGTGGTTTAACCTTGAAATTACTTTGGTCTTTGATAAGGAACCATTGATGTCAGACATTTTTTAGCTTCGCTAATAAGAAGTTGGGTAAAGGGAAAGTTCCCCAGTGATGCAATGGTAAAGAATCCACCTGCAATGCAGCAGACCCAGGTTAGATCTCTGGGTCAGGAAGATCCCCTGGCGGAGGGTATGGCAACCCACTCCAGTATGCTTGCCTGAAGAATTCCATGGACAAAGGAGCCTGGAGGGCTACAGTCCATGGGGTCCCAAAGAGTCAGACATGACTGAAGTGACTGAGTACTCACACAAGGGAAGTATTTACTTCTCGTTCTTATGCTCTAGACATTGGTATGATTTTTGTATCAACCAGAGACTGAGAGACAAACCACCATCAACTCTGCTGGGACCAGAGGGGATCAGACACACTCAGCATCCAGGCCCCGTTGCTGCTCAGAGTTTGTGCTCAGCTCCGCCTGCAGTTTCAGTCACTGTGTCACTCAGAGCACACTAGTACATAGCTGAGTCTGACTCTTGGCCTGAGGCTTTCTCCAAGTGGAAGGAGGTAGTTTCTGTATTATTAGATAAGATCAGATCAGTCACTCAGTTGTGTCCGACTCTTTGCGACCCCATGAATCACAGCACTCCAGGTCTCCCTGTCTATCACCAATTCCCGGAGTTCACTGAGACTCAACGTCCATTGAGTCAGTGATGCCATCCAGCCATCTCATCCTCTGTCGTCCCCTTATCCTCCTGCCCCTAATCACTCCCAGCATCAGAGTCTTTTCCAATGAGTCAACCCTTTGCATGAGGTGGCCAAAGTACTGGAGTTTCAGCTTTAGCGTCATTCCTTCCAAAGAAATCCCAGGGCTGATCTCCTTCAGAATGGACTGGTTGGATCTCCTTGAAGTCCAGGGGACTCTCAAGAGTCTTCTCCAACACCACAGTTCAAAAGCATCAATTCTTCGGTGCTCAGCCTTCTTTACAGTCCAACATTCACAACCATACATGACCACAGGAAAAACCATAGCCTTGACTAGACGAACCTTTGTTGGCAAAGTAATGTCTCTGCTTTTGAATATGCTATCTAGGTTGGTCATAACTTTCCTTCCAAGGAGTAAGCGTCTTTTAATTTCATGGCTGCAGTCACCATCTGTAGTGATTTTGGAGCCCAGAAAATTAAAGTCTGACCCTGTTTCCACTGTTTCCCCATCTATTTCCCATGAAGTGATGGGACTGGATGCCATGATCTTCCTTTTCTGAATGTTGAGCTTCAAGCCTACTTTTTCACTCTCCACTTTCACTTTCATCAAGAGGCTTTTTAGTTCCTCTTCACTTTCTGCCATAAGAGTGGTGTCATCTGCATCTGAGGTTATTGATATTTCTCCCAGCAATCTTGATTCCAGCTTGTGCTTCTTCCAGCCCAGCGTTTCTCATGATGTACTCTGCATACAAGTTAAATAAGCAGGGTGACAACATACAGCCTTGACGAACTCCTTTTCCTATTTGGAACCAGTCTGTTGTTCCATGTCCAGTTCTAACTGTTGCTTCCTGACCTGCATACAAATTTCTCAAAAGGCAGATCAGGTGGTCTGGTATTCCCATCTCTTGAAGAATTTTCCACAGTTTATTGGGACCCACACAGTCAAAGGCTTTGGCATAGTCAATAAAGCAGAAATAGATGTTTTTCTGGAAATCTTTTGCTTTTTCCATGATCCAGCGGATGTTGGCAATTTGATCTCTGGTTCCTCTGCCTTTTCTAAAACCAGCTTGAACATCAGGAAGTTCACGGTTCACATATTGCTGAAGCCTGGCTTGGAGAATTTTGAGCATTACTTTACTAGCATGTGAGATGAGTGCAATTGTGCGGTAGTTTGAGCATTCTTTGGCATTGCCTTTCTTTGGGATTGGAATGAAAACCAACATTTTCCAGTCCTGTGGCCACTGCTGAGTTTTCCAAATTTGCTGGCATATTGAGTGCAGCACTTTCACAGCATCATCTTTCAGGATTTGGAATAGCTCAACTGGAATTCCATCACCTCCACTAGCTTTGTTCATAGTGATGCTTTCTAAGGCCCACTTGACTTCACATTCCAGGATGTCTGGCTCTAGGTCAGCGATCACACCATCGTGATTATCTGGGTCGTGAAGATCTTTTTTGTACAGTTCTTCTGTGTATTCTTGCCATCTCTTCTTAATATCTTCTGCTTCTGTTAGGTCCATACCATTTCTGTCCTTTATCGAGCCCATCTTTGCATGAAATGTTCCTTTGGTATCTCCGCTTTTCTTGAAGAGATCCCTATTCTTTCCCATTCTGTTGTTTCCCTCTATTTCTTTGCACTGATTGCTGAAGAAGGCTTTCTTATCTCTTCTTGCTATTCTTTGGAACTCTGCATTCAGATGTTTATATCTTTCCTTTTCTCCTTTGCTTTTCACTTCTCTTCTTTTCACAGCTATTTGTAAGGCCTCCCCAGACAGCCATCTTGCTTTTTTGCATTTCTTTTCCATGGGGATGGTCTTGATCCCTGTCTTCTGTACAATGTCACAGACCTCATTCCATAGTTCTTCAGGCACTCTATCTATCAGATCTAGGTCCTTAAATCTATTTCTCACTTCCACTGTATAATCATAAGGGATTTGATTTAGGTCATACCTGAATGGTCTAGTGGTTTTCCCTACTTTCTTCAATTTAAGTCTGAATTTGGCAATAAGGATTTCATGGTCTGAGCCACAGTCAGCTCCTGGTCTTGTTTTTGCTGACTGTATAGAGCTTCTCCATCTTTGGCTGCAAAGAATATAATCAATCTGATTTCAGTGTTGACCATCTGGTGATGTCCATGTAGAGTCTTCTCTTGCGTTGTTGGAAGAGGGTGTTTGTTATGACGAGTGCATTTTCTTGGCAAAACTCTGTTAGTCTTTGCCCTGCTTCATTCCGTCTTCCAAGGCCAAATTTCCCTGTTACTCCAGGTGTTTTTTGACTTCCTACTTTTGCATTCCAGTCCCCTATAATGAAAAGGACATCTTTTTTGGCTTCAAAACCTTTGTTGGTTCCCTTGTCATTGGCCTTCATGGCTTTAAGGAGGAGCTCTGGACCTTCTCCAGGATACTGGACATGCCAGAAAAGATTAGGGTACCCAAAGGTTGAATAAGTTCAGTTTATAGTCGCAGAAGTCCCTTCTGAATGACTGACTTGGCCATCCATCTGGGTCACTGAATTTCCATGGGTTTGTCCTGGGCAAATTATATAGAAAAAAAAAAATTCTGTGTCACCTTGGGCATATTTTTCTAGGACAAAATTATGGTTAAAGATTTTGCTGACATAATAGAAGGAAGAATCCACGTTTTAAGAGGCATTTTACTTACCAAGCATTAAGAGTATCACAGTCACTAAGAAGAGCTCATCTCTGGAGTGTCACCTGGATAAAGTTCTTGACTTTTAAGAGGAAGAAAGGTTGAAATCACAGTGAAGTGACAAATCGAAGCCTACATTTCACACAGGAAATGTGTTGGTGTCAGGAAGCTGCACTCTCTCGTGGGCAGAGAGAGGAATGGGATGTGTGTAACCTAGTCACCCAAACATGTTCTCATCCCCAGCTTTATTTTTGAGACATATACCAGTCTTCAGGGCTTCCCTTGTAGCTCAGTCTGTAAAAATCCTTCTGCAGTGCAGGAGACCCGGGTTCGATCCCTGGGTTGGGAAGATCCCAACCCATTTCCTTGGAGAAGGAAATGGCAACCCATTCCAGTATTCTTGCCTGGAAAATCTCACAGACAGAGGAGCCTGGTGGCTGCAGTCCATAGGGTAGGGTCACAAAGAGTCGGGCACGACTAAGCAACTAACACTAACACTATACTAGTCTTCAGATGGCACTTGGAAATCTGAACAAGTTGCTCTAACCTCTTAGGTCTATTTTGTTGTTAGGTCTCTACCTGACAGAAGTCCTTTAACAGAACATCCCTAGGGTATGTCTGTAACTGAAAAGATACCAATTTCCTTTAGCATGTTAAAACAGTCCTTTACATCGTCATGTATTCCGTGTGAGCTAGTCATAATTCATCGAATACCAGAAAAGCGTTTGGGGTTGAACTTAGAAGAAGTAATAAAAAACCAAGTCATTACTGAGTGATTCTTTACTTTTTTGACACTGTACCCTAATATGTAGAGCAGTCAACTGAGATTTATTACATCATAAAATATCTGTCCAATTAAACAAAAATGATGAACAAACAATCTTTGAGGAATCACTGCTTTTTGAAATGCACTGTTTCCTTGGTTGGTTGGTTTAGTTGCTAAGTCTTGTCCAACTCTTGCAACCACATGGACTGTAGCCTGCAAGGCTTCTCTGCCCATGGGACTCTCCAGGCAAGAATACTGGAGTGGTTTGCCATTTCCTTCTCCAGGGGATCTTCCTGACCCAGGAATAAAACCCGGATCTCCTGCTTTATAGGCAGATTCTTTACCACCTGAACTATGAAGGACTACTCCTAAATTATATCAATTGTAAGGAATTCTATATTTTAATAAAAGCTTTTAAGGAGGAAAAGTCACACATCCTACTAATAATCATGTATCCCTGAATATAAAAATCATTTGAAAATGAAAATATGAATCCTAGTCCAAAAGAAACACCATAAATTGAATTTATGAAATTCTACTTGATGTTCTGATATTCTGATGTTCTGAATATTTTATTCTCTCACAGTTTCAAGCTGGCTAAGTATTAGTCATTTAGTCCTGTCTGATTCTTTGTGACCCCATTGACTGTAGCCTGCTAGGCTCCTCTGTCCATGGAATTCTCCAGGTGAGAATATCAGAGTAGGTTGCCATTCCCTTCTGCAGGGGATCTTTTCCAACCTGGGGATCGAACCTGTGTCTCCCTCATTGCGGACAGATTCTTTACTGTCTGAGCAACAAATACTAATCTTACTAAATCCTACTAATAATACACTCAGTAGATATCTAATCTCAAGTACACTTTTTATTACTTAATGTAATAAGTAATAAGCAAAATGTTATACCAACATTTTGATGCCAAACTTTAACCAAATAATTTTCCTCCACCATGTCTGGAACCCTAAAGATGTGAATTTCTGTCAAAAGCCTGGAGCTTGGGTTAGGACTGTTCTTTATCAGCTTTTCAAATTGTTAAAGATGTATAAATTGATATTTATACAACAGCTGATGATAGAATCAATATATGCATGATTTAAAATTACAGATTCTGGATGCACCACTAATTTCACAAATCGTATTTTCCAGAATTGAGACTTGTGAATTAGTAATTTTGAAAACTCCCTAGGAGGTTTTGTTGAAAACAGTCCAACAAAATTTCATTTGTGATCAGTGGCTAGACAAAGATAGTTGCCAAGGTTCAGGGAGAAAGCTCTGGGCTCAGAATGGAAAAATGTTTCCATGACTACACTGTGCTAAGTCACTTCAGTTGTGTTGGACTCTTTGCGACTGTACAGACTGTAGCCCACCAGGCTCCTCTGTCTATAGGATCCTCCAGGCAAGAATACTGGAGTGCATTGCCATATCCTCCTCTAGAGGATCTTCCTGACCCAGGGACTGACTCTCAGGTTGGTTCTTTACCACTAACGCCACCTGGGAAGCCTATGACTAAACAAGTTGTGTTAAATGATTCTTCTCTGTGAAGTACCAGCAGCAAAAAGAAGTCTTCTTTAGCTCACTTTTTTTAGCTAGCTTTTTATGAATGTTCATTTTATTTAAAAAAAAAATTAAAAGAAACCAAAAACCCTGAGGGCTATCAGGATGAAGTTCTGGAGAATGAAACAGTCCCTAAAGCCCCTGTAATGATTAGTCCCTAGACACATAGATGGAAGCCTAGCTCAGTTTCTTTCAGAGAATTGACTCTCCACAGTTTCAGATCAGGGCGTTCCATGAATCCAAAGTCAATGTGTGACTGGTTTCCCATATTCCAATTAAATAGGAAAAGCAGACTCAGATACTTGCTGGCCTCACATATTTCTTCCTTTCTCCTTCACCTTCCAAATCACATTGTCAGAACCTGCCTCAAAATTATGCTAGAAAGGAATTCAGGAAAAGCAGCTAAAAACTTTTATTCTGACATAAAGGGAGAAAACAATATGGATTTGACAACGCTGAGTTGAAAAACTAAATATAGAATGCACGGATGCAGAAAGTTGTTACCCACGCTTAAAAAGAAAACATATTTTAAGACCAGTAAGAACGTAGAGGACAAATATTTGCATTTGAGTCACACCAGGAGTCTTGTACAACAGTGAAGAAAGATATTTGTTAAATTTGGATTTTAATGCCATTATTAAAGCATAATTTTCATAAAAATATACTGCACTTATTTAAAGTAAGCTTTCATAAGATTAGACAAATATTTGTGTACATATATATGCATAATTGTAAAACCATCATCACAATCAAGACAATGAACTGTGCATCATCACCAAAAGTTTCTTCACATCTCTTTGTGGTCCTCTCAACCCTCTCCCCACCTCCTTGTTATTAATTGTTATTAATAACAAGTAAAACTTGTTATTAATTAGTTTACATATTTTATAACATGATATAAATGAGACAATGTATACTTTTGCCTAGCTTCCTGCATTCAGCATAATTATTTTAAGATTCTTTCAGAGTTATAAATATCATGGCTTATTCTTTTGTGTTGCTGAGTAGTATTCCATTATATGGATAAAAAACAATTTTCTTATCTATTCACCTGTTGATGTACATTTAGGTTAGTCCCAGTTTAGGGCTGTTACAAATAAAGTTGTTATGAATATGTGTGAATACGATTTTTTGTATAGACATGCTTTCATTTCTCTTGGGTCAATATATGGGGTGAAATGGCTGAATCATATGGGAGGTGTATATTTGGCTTTAACGTTCTTATTTTTTCCAGTAGATTTCTTTCATAGATCCACTGGATTTTATACTCAGACAATTATACTATCTGTGACTAAAGATAGGTTCACTTTTCCTTTCAAAACTCTTTGTCTTTTGTTTCTTCCTCTTGCCTTATTGCACTGACTAGAACCCCTGGTACAATATTAAATACAAGTGCTAAAAGCCAAAATTCTTCCCTTTTTCTTGCCTTTATTCATGAAGCCTGGTCCTTTCTATACTGCTACTTTATTTAAACCATGGTTTGACCTGTACAGAATCATCATAGTTGTGAGACTTCCACAGGATTATGAGAGGTCTATGGACAGAAAGGAGAATAATTTTCAGATGCACTCCAGAAATCTGAAGCATCTATACACCTCATAAATTTGAACCACAGTTACTACTCCAGAACCTTCTAGAGTAAAACTTGGAGCCCCTCACAATAAAAGACAAATACACAAGAAGTAAGTGGAAGCCAGGATTTCAATATAAATATGGTTGAGAAAAACTCATCATTTTTTTTTCTTATACACCACAGAAATAACCTAAATGCAACAAGGAGATTAAAGAAAAGGAATAAAGGCTATATCTATAATTTCAGTCAAATTAGAGAGGAGTCCAAATATCAGATAAGAGCTACCAAAATCAGATAAGCTTGCACAAATACATATGTTCTGAACAGCTATAGTGAGTGAATCGTGCCAGGTTGAAAGGAAATCTTTCCAGATCAAATCCATCTGTTAATACACTTCCAAGTATTAAAATAATCCTTTTTAAAAATGTCAGGTTATGGTTTTATTATTGATTTTATTATTTTCCCTTGATCAGTCAATTTCTGTTTTATCTTTAATTCCTTCACTTTGATTTATTTCATTTTGTTTTATTGTTCACACTAATTTCTTATACTATAGTTATTTAATCTAAATAACATTTTTGTACTTGGAAGAAAATTTAAAATAAATATAAAAAAGAAAGTTTAATTATGTATAGAGACATGAACATGTCGGAATATAGAGAGGGAAATTTGTTTGAAGATAAAGTAAAAATTAAAATATAAAGAAAAATATTAAAAATCCTTTACAAACTGAGAAAAATTGCATAGTAGTCACCTTAGAAAGTAAATATGAGTACCATGGACTCACACCAAACAGATATAAATCAAACTAATTCAGAAATAGTATAAAACAGCATGGTCTATAAAAAGAGACATCATTCTGAGGGGACCTTCATTATTGAAAACAATGCCTATAACATAATTGAAGGAAACCAGAATATGTCAACCCAAATTATGCCTCTTTGACACAAAAATTATTTTGAGTAAATGCAGGAAAGAATCCCTTTTTTTTCTGCCTAAAAGAAGTAAATAAATTCTTTTTTTTTGAAGAGAGATTCTATAATGGCACCAAGGACTCTTTGTATTCAAGAAAGATTAGGATATACAGGGGGTAAGTGGACTATCACTAGCCCATGGTCTTGTCAGTTCTTCACAGATTTATTGTTTCTTCATCCTAGAAGTATAAAAACTATCTCTGCTCTGGGTGCTTCTTCAGATCTTCATTTTCTTGTGAAGGTTCCCACGTACATGTACAAATTTAACAAAATTTGTATGCTTTTCTCCTCTAATCTGTCTTAGGTCAGTTTAATTCTTAGGCCTAACCAGGGACACAAAGAGGGTAGAGGAGAATTTTTCTTCCTCCCCACAATATATAATCCATAAATATTCATTGAAAAATTGATCTGAAAAAACAACAATTCACACATATTTTTACTGATTTTTCCATCATATGTTTCCGAACTTCCTTAGCCAATTGTTGAAGCTCAATCTGATCGCCAAATGGCAAAGATTTTATGAAGCCATTCTTTCTTTCTGATCTTTGGCTAAAAATGCTATGTGTCTACCTTCAAGACAATGAATCGGGGATGGAGGTGTTTTTGATGATAACTCTGAACATGGTCTATGAACCTAGAGAGGTATTTTCTCAGGGTGAGTGTCTCCCATCCAACCCTACACCTGTACTGTCATCCTAGCTACTTCCTGTCTGTGCTGCCAATTCCCTGCCCTGGTCCCTACAGCAGGTGGAGCAGAGCCCTGGGTTTTGGTACAAGTCCCTCCTACGTGCATCTCACTGTGGGCTCTCTCAGTGCACAGAAATACACTGCAGAGTCCTCCAGCTGTGAAGCTGAGATGACAAGTGTGATAGATTTGCTTGCTCTCTGGAAATTCAATGAGTGGCGACCTTTTGTGGCATTTTGCTTGCCATAAGAATCCTGATGAAGGAGAAAAATCATTGCCCCATTGTCGGGCTGCTTGTACCAGAATAGAGTATAACTTGAATCACTGGTGTCATATGTGCAGTTCAGGGTTACAGCCTCCTTCTCCTGTACTAACATTGGTTGTGGGTCTTGAGTTACCTTCTGGGCAATAATGGATCCTAAAGGGAAAAAAAAAAAATTGAATCAGAACTTTAGGAATAAGTGGTGTGGAATAAAGAAATCCTATTTTAGATCCTACTACCCCTTCTTCCCAGAGTTCCCATAAGACTGCCTGTTCCCCCAGTCCTTAGGTCACAGAGGAGGCACAATCCCGTCAAGACCATCCTTACCTAAACACAGTGAAGCCACGACCACCTTCAGAAGGCTGGAGAGAAGCATGTTTCAGCTCTTCCACTAGATGGAAAATATCTTCTTCTTCAATGTTAAGAGTGTGCAAGGTGAGATGAGCCTGACAGGGTGGGTGAGGGAAGAATTGCTGGGTATGTGCTGCTGCAGCTCCACAACAGGAAACAGGGGTTTCCTGGAGTAGCAAGTTGATGTGGGTATGTCAACTTCTCTGTGGACCAGGTGAGAATCTCCCTCAACCCAAACTTCCTTTTGCATTGACCAGCTCTTCCGTTGATATCAATTACACCTGAAAATAAAAACGAGTTAAGTCTAATATTTCAGTGAAGATTGATGACCCCACCAATGTGTTCAGTCATTGCGTCTGTGAAGGAATTGAGTAGGTGACTCTTATTTTTAAATATTGTAATACATTATGGTAACAGTGTAAGATACAATAAGTATACATCCTCACATCTATGTATGCTGTTCTTCCACCTAAGGTAGAAATAAACCATGTAATAATAAGAAGGGAAAGTTGTTTGGACTAATTATTGTAACTTTTTTGTTCTTGCTGTTAAGGCACTATTTCTCTTCACTATCAATGTTTGGTTGACTGTCTTGCGGTCAAAAGCAAAAAAAAATCTAATCACAATTGGCTGAAGAATTTACACTGAAGCTGCTCAAATTAAGGGGCTTCCCAGTGGCTCAGACAGTAAAGAAACTGCCTACAATGCAGGAGACACAAATTTGATCCCTGGGTTGAGAAGATCCCCTGGAGGAAGGACGGCAACCCACTCTAGTATTCTTGCTGGAGAATTCCTTGGACATAGAAGCCTGACAGGCTACATCCATGGGGTTGCAAAGAGTTGAACATGACTCAGAAATTGGCTTCCCAAGTGGTGCTGGGGTAAAGAATCCATCTGCCAACGTAGGAGACTGGCAGGCTACAGTCCATAGGGACACAGAGTCGGACACGACTGAAGTGACTTAGCACACACACACATTCACACTGAGTCCTATCACAGAGGTCCCCTTCTGTTCTCTATGAGTTTTTACAGCCCAGCTCTACTAGGCTGCCATCTATGGGGTCGCACAGAGTTGGACACGACTGAAGCAACTTAGTAGCAGCAGCAGCAGCTACTCATTCATAAAGGCCATTTAGACACCAGAGTTTGGTCATCAGGTTATCAAATCTTTGAAATTACATTTTTCTCTTTACTTCAGTTGAGACCCTAAATGAACTACAATAAGCTTCTATATTCTGTATGCCCATTTCTATGGAGAACATATCATACGTGACCCCATATACCTACAAAGGACTGTGATTGCAGTATTGTTGACGGTAATGAAACTTTTTCTCTGCATATGTATGTTAAAAGTACAGCCATGCTCTAGAAATATTATTCAACATCATGGCAAATAACAAAGACCCCTGGCCTATTATTCTACCTTTTGATACAGTAGCCAAAATTATCATCCATGTCTCAAAATAACAGCAGCCTTGGCTAAATTGGTTGAAGTGTTATCAAATCTTGCTCTAGTATCTCCATTAAATCTGATGGTACCACATGCAGTACAAACAGCTCTGCTCTCTGAGTTATACAGCATAACTCTGAACACACTCAACATTTTCGTGTCAGTTGGCTGAATAAGTATGAAATATTATGAATTTATCCTCCCATTATTCAACTGTAATATATTTCTCAGTCAAAGGACTCTCATGATTGCACTTCTGTCATTCAAGAAGTGTCAGTGTCCAGAACAGATCTTTCAGACATTTTCATACAAATTTTTTCATTAAAAAGTATTTAATCTTAAAAATTGAAAGGGACAATATCAGGCTGTTTATGCAATAATTACTCCAGACCCCTTTATAAAACTCAATCCTTAGGGTAAGTATAATTAATTCAAGTAGCTGAACTTGAGCATCTCTCTTGGGCAAGTCAATTTACAAAAAAAAATTATATTCAGTGTTGGTCAGTAGGATTTGAATGCAGTTCATATCTTCCAAATACAATGAAGACAATGAGATTTCCTAACTCTCTGGCTTTTCTTAGTCTTGGCATACGTCTTGTGCACTCCAATTAAAATGAACCTAGCCGGCGGTCCTAAGATGATGGAGGAATAGGACGGGGAGATCACTTTCTCCCCCACAAATTCATCAAAAGAACATTTGAACGCTAAGTAAATTCCACAAAACAACTTCTGAATGCCGGCAGAGGACATCAGGCACCCAGAAAAGTAGTCCATTGTCTTTGAAAGGAGGTAGGAAAAAAATACAAAAGACAAAATGAGAGACTAAAGAGGTAGGGACTGAGCTCCATCCCAGGAAGGGAGTATTAAAAAAGAGAGAAGTTTCCGAACACAAGGAAACACTCTCACTGCCAAGTCTGTGGTGAGCCTTGGAACCATAGAGGGCAACATAACCGGAAGGAAAAGTAAATAAATAATTAAAACCCACAGATTTACTTGCCCAATGGTAACTTCCAGTGGAGAAGCAGTGCAGACGTTCTCATCCGCCACTAGCAAGCGGGGGCTGGGCAGGGAGGCGGGGGCTGGGCAGGGAGGCGTGGGCTGCATTGCTTAGAGTAAGGACCGGGCCTGAATGCCCCAAGAGCAATCTGAAGGAACTAACTTGGGATAGCAAACCAGACTGTGGGATAGCTACCATGTGAAAAGCCCTAACCTAAGTGGCTCAGACAGTAAAGCATCTGTCTGCAATGCAGGAGACCAGGGTTCAGTCTCTGGGTTGGGAAGATCCCCTGGAGAAGGAAATGGCAGCCCACTCCAGTATTCTTGCCTGAAAAATCCCATGGACCACGGAGCCTGGTAGACTATTATCCATGAGGTCGCAAAGAGTCAGACACGACTGAGCTACTTCACTTTCGCTTTCACTAAGACACCGCCAGGCCCACTCATAGAACAAAAGACTGACTAGAGCTAGGAAAAGCCCTAACTTAAGACACCTTCAAGCCCTCTCACAGAACAAAGTGGAGCTAGCCAGCTGCGGACCGGCCCATCCCGTCCCTCTGGTGATAGGCAGGCGAGGGCAGCCAGAGCCAGAAGGGGGCAGTCGAGGCCCCCAGAGAGGCTTCATCTACGAAACTGCAAGCAGACTTTGTTACTAACCAAAACTTCTTGGGATTCTGGATGGTCAACATCCACCTGAGAAGGCGCGCCAGTTGTACACCCAGAAAACTGAGCGGCAGGGATGGGGGAGGCGATAAGTCGCAGTGAACATGCTCGCCAAACACCTGGTCACCTGAGCTTCTTGGACCTGGGAAGGGCACAAAACACAGGCCCAAACGAGTCTGCACCTCTGAGGAGTACCCGAGTACCTGAACCTGAGTGGCTTAGACCTGGGAAGTGCATACAACCCAGGGCCAGCCTCAGAGAGTTCCCGGCACAGCAACCTAGACCCTAAGAAGTGTTGACAGGGAAAGCACACACGCCGTGAGCAGGAAAAACCCAGTGTGGCCAAGACACTGCGAACACACCCCAGTGTTATTTGTTTGCAGCATCCCTCCCTCCCCACAGCAAGATTGAACAAGTGAGCCTAAAAAAGTGTCCACCACCGCCCCCTTGTGTCAGGGTGGAAATTAGACACTGAAGAGACCAGCAAACAGAAGAAGCTAAAACAGAGGGAACCTCCTTGGAAGTGACAGGTGCAATAGATTTAAACCCTGTAGTTAGTACTGACTACATAGGAAGGGGCCTATATATCTTGAGAAATATAAGCCGATCAAGGAATTATCCGAAAATGAACTGAGCCCACACTGCCCACAACAACACCAGAAAAAGTCCTAGATATATTTTTACTACTTTTACTATAATTCTTTTTTTTTTAATTTTAAGTCCTCTATTACTCCTTTAATTTTCATTTTTATAACCTACTATTACTTTGAAAACAAAAGAGAGAGACCGTATTTTTTAAAGCAAACTTTATATATATATATATATACATATATATATATATATGTATATGTATGTATATATGTATGTATGTATTATAATTTTGTGACTTTTTTTCTTTAATATTGTATTTTTGAAAATCTAACGTCTATTCTAGATTTTCAATCTTTGATTTTTGGTATTTGTTATCAATTTTGTACCTTTAAGAACCCAATCTTCAGTACCTATTTTTACTTGGGAGAGAGAATACCGGCTTGACTGCTCTCTCCCACTTTGGACTCTCCTTTTTCTCCTCCAGGTCGCCTCTATCTCCTCCCTCCCCCTTCTCTTCTCTACCCAACTCTGTGAATCTCTTTATGTGTTCCAGACGGTGGAGAACACTTAGGGAACAGATTACTGGATGGATCTGTCTCTCTCCTTTTGAGTCCGCCCTTTATCCTCCTGGCCACCTCTGTCTCCTTCCTCCCTCTTCTCTTCTCTGTATAACTCTGTGAACATCTCTGAGTGGTCCAGACCATGGAGCACACATAAGGAAGTGATTACTGGCTACCTTACTGTCTCCTCTTTTGACTCCACCTCATCTCATTCAGGTCACCTCTATCTCCCTCCTCCCTCTACTCTTCTCCATGTAACTCTGTGAACCTCTCTGGGTGTCCCTCACTGTGGAGAAACTTTTCATCTTTAACCTAGATGTTTTATCAATGGTGCTGTATAGAAAGAGAAGTCTTGAGACTACAGTAAAAATAAGACTGAAAACCAGAAGCAAGAGGCTTAAGTCCAAATCCTGAGAACACCAGAGAACTCCTGACTCCAGGGAATATTAATCAACAAGAGCTCATCAAACACCTCCATACCTACACTGAAACCAAGCACCACCCAAGGGCCAAGTTCCTGAGCAAGACATACCACACAAATTTTCCAGCAACACAGGAACACAGCCCTGAGCTTCAATATACAGGCTGCCCAAAGTCACTCAAAACCCATTGACATCTCATAACTCATTACTGGACACTTCTTTGCACTCCAGAGAGAAGAAATCCAGCTCGACCCACCAGAACACCGACACAAGCTTCCCCAACCAGAAAACCTTGACCGGTACAACCCCACCCACAGCAAGGAAATTCCACAATAAAGAGAACTCCACAAACTGCTGGAATACAGAAAGGCCACCCCAAACACAGCAATATAAACAAGATGAAGAAACAGAGGAACACCCAGCAGGTAAAGGAACAGGATAAATGCCCACCAAACCAAACAAAAGAGGAAGAGATAGGGAATCTACGCAATAAAGAATTCCAAATAATGATAGTGAAAATGATCCAAAATCTTGAAAACAAAATGGAATCACAGATAAATAGCCTAGAGATAAGGATTGAGAAGATGCAAGGACCTAGAAGAAATAAAAGAGTCAATATATAATGAGTAATGCAATAAATGAGATCAAAAACACTCTGGAGGCAACAAATAGTAGAATAAAGGAGGCAGAAGATAGGATTAGTGAAGTAGAAGATAGAATGGCACAAATAAATGAATCAGAGAGAGAAAAAAAAAAAAACAAACAAACAAATTAGAAGAAATGACCACAGTCTCAGAGACTTCTGGGACAATGTTAAACACCCTAAAATTCGAATCATAGGAGACCCAGAAGAAGAAGACAAAAAGAAAGACCATGAGAAAATACTTGAGGAGATAATAGTTGAAAACTTCTCTAAAATGGGGAAGGAAATAATCACCCAAGTCCAAGAAATCCAGAGAATCCCAAACAGGATAAACCCAAGGCAAAACACCCCAAGACACATATTAATCAAATTAAAAAAGGTAAAACACAAAGAACAAATATTAAAAGCAGCAAGGGAAAAACAACAAACACACAAGGGGATTCCCATAAGAATAACAGCTGATCTTTCAATAGAAACTCTTCAGGCCAGGAGGGAATGGCAAGACATACTTAAAGATGGAAAGATGATGAAAGAAAATAACCTACATCCCAGATTACTGTACCCATCAAGGATCTAATTCCAATATGAAGGAGAAATCCAGAGCTTTACAGACAAGCAAAAGCTGAGAGAATTCAGCATCACCAAACCAGCTCTCCAACAAATGCTAAAGGATCTTCTCTGGATAGGAAACACAAAAGGGGTGTATAAACTCAAACCCGAAACAATGAAGTAAATGGCAACGGGATCGTACTTATCAATAATTACCTTGAACATAAATGGGTTGAATGCCCCAACCAAAAGACAAAGACTGGCTGAATGGATACAAAAACAAGACCCCTATATATATGCTATTTACAAGAGACCCACCTCAAAACAAGGGACACACACGGACTGAAAGTGAAAGGCTGGAAAAAGATATTCCACACAAATAGAGACCAAAAGAAAGCAGGAGTAGCAATACTCATATCAGATAAAATAGACTTTAAAACAAAGGCTGTGAAAAGAGACAAATAAGGACACTACATAATGATCAAAGCATCAATCCAAGAAGAAGATATAATAATTATAAATATATATGCACCCAACATAGGAGCACCACAATATATAAGACAAATGCTTAATTGTCTTAATCAATGGAACAAAATAGAAAGCCCAGAGATAAATCCACATGCCTATGGACACCTTATCTTTGACAAAGGAGGCAAGAATATACAATGGAGAAAAGACAATCTCTTTAACAAGTGGTGCTGGGAAAACTGGTCAACCACTTGTAAAAGAATGAAACTAGAACACTTTCTAACACCATACACGAAAATAAACTCAAAATGGATTAAAGATCTAAATATAAGACCAGAAATTATAAAACTCCTAGAGGAGAACAGAGGCAAAACACTCTCTGACATACATCACAGCAGGATCCTCTATGACCCACCCCCCAGAATATTGGAAATAAAAGGAAAAATAAACAAATGGGACCTAATTAAAATTAAAGGCTTATGCACAAGAAAGGAAACTATAAGCAAGGTGAAAAGACAGCCTTCAGAATTGGAGAAAATAATAACAAATGAAGCAACTGACAAAGAATTCATTTCCAAAATATACAAGCAACTTCTTCAGCTCAATTCCAGAAAAATAAATGGCCCAATTTTAAAAAATGGGCCAAAGAACTAAACAGACAGTTCTCCAAAGAAGATATACAGATGGCTAACAAACACATGGAAAGATGTTCAACATCACTCATTATCAGAGAAATGCAAATCAAAACCACAATGAGATACCATTTCACGCCAGAATGGCTGCTATCCAAAAGTCTACAAGCAATAAATGCTGGAGATGGTGCGGAGAAAAGGGAACCTTCTTACACTGTTGGTGGGAATGCAAATTAGTACAGCCACTGTGGAGAACAGTGTAGAGATTCCTTAAAAAACTGGAAATAGAACTGCCATATGACCCAACAATTCCACTGCTGGGCATACACTCTGAGGAAACCAGAACTGAAAGAGACACATGTACCCCAGAGTTCATCGCAACACTGTTTATAATAGCCAGGACACGGAAGCAACCTAGGTGTCCATCAGCAGACGAATGAATAAGAAAGCTGAGGTACATATACACAATGGAGTATTACTCAGCCATTAAAACGAATACATTTGAATCAGTTCTAATGAGGTGGATGAAACTGGAGCCTATTATACAGAGTGAAGTAAGCCAGAAAGAAAAACTTCAATACAGTATACTAATGCATATGTATGGAATTTAGAAAGATGGTAATGATAACCCTGTATGCGAGACAGCAAAAGAGACACAGATGTATAGAACAGTTTTTTGGACTCTGGGAGAGGGCAAGGGTGGGATGATTTGGGAGAATGGCATTGAAACATGTAAATTATCATATGTGAAATGAATCGCCAGTCCAGGTTCGATACATGATACCAGATGCTTGGGGCTAATGCACTGGTATGACCCAGAGGGATGGGATGGGGAGGGAGGTGGGAGGGGGGTTCAGGATGGGGAACACGTGTACACCGTGGTGGATTCATGTTGATGTATGGCAGAACCAATACAAGATTGTAAAGTAATTAGCCTCCATTAAAATAAATAAATTTATATTAAAAATAAGAATAAATGAACACTAAATACATGAATTATTTTATGTCATAATGCTACTCAAAGAAATTTTGTCATAAAGAAAAAGTGTCTCAGCATGAAAGACTTTGCAGAGTATGGGGAAAAAAATGATCAAGCAGATCATCACATTAAACGTAACTTTCTGAGTAAAGTCCTTATGCAAGAACCTCTTCTAGAACATAAAGGCAAATCCATGGAAAGACTCAAAAATTCCATGTTAGGTTCAGAATGCCAGACCCTGATTTTGTAAGGAATGAGTAGGAATGATTGATTTGTTTGATCCATGAGGACACAATATATCAAAGCCAAGACAGCTGTCTGGTGAAGCCAAATGATCTCCACTGAACTCTTACTCAAATCTTGAGATATGGCATTAGGGAAATATTGGCTGCAACATTTTAAAAAATATTGTGGGAAAACTTTTCGAGATTCGTAGATATTGGGGTCAGTTCATGCATTTCTTGGAAGCCATAAAATCCCATAAAATTTGTAAAAGTCAAATATGAACTAGAATACTATACCAAGGAAATATTTGGGTATTTCCAAAAGGAATTTAAACAACTTCGCATCTCCATGGGTTATAAGTATGTACTAGTAACAGTATTTTTATTCTTCACATGGGTTGAAGCAATCTTTTGATAAACCACAGCACTCACCATAATTAAAAATGAACTGGATGCTGTGTTTACTACCTGTGTCGTTTCAAATTGTATCTATATAAGGAAGTAGTTTCTCTGAGATAGTTATATAAAGTTTTGCCTTCACTCAGAAATTTTACTACTCTTATTGTTCCTCTATGTTCTGAAGAAGTGGAAAGAACAAGTGGAATATTAGAACTGAAATGATTTACAGTATCAGACACCCTTGAACTACTGTGGCCTAATACATTATTAATTAGTCTTGGCCCCCATGGCCCTGCTTTCTTCCTTCACAAAGTCATACGTTGTCTCACTACCAGCTGGTCCCTGATATGCCCAGGTAATTCACAAGGGCCCAGATCACACATATTCCAATACTTCACCAACTGAACTAAATAAATAAACCCATTATAATCAGTCCTTTCATCACAGGCACAGGTTGATTTCCTAGCCTTTCATTTAATCAGTTTTTTCATGACAACCTGGGTGACGTAGTGCTGGCAAAATACCCAGAGAAAAACTGCCATTGAATTTGTGGAAATGACTTTAATATGTTCTATTTGTTATCATTTCAGCAGGTAAAATACAAGAAATTGATCCTTCATTGCATGTGTACCAACTACTATAACATCATGCATCCCTAATTGACAAGAATTGTAAAGTTACTTACATTAGCAATATTAAACCGAGGTTCTCCAGAGAATGGTCAGAAGCAGGTAGTCCACAGAAGACAAGGTTGACCCAAGATCCCTGAAACAAATATACAACTGCCTAAAGTGGATATCTCCATCCAAGACCACTAGAGAATTCTCTAAGATATCTGGAACCCACTGGATACCCACTGGATACCCATTCTAAGATATAATTTGGTTCAACAAGCCCATTGATTGTGCAACAATGTTAAAGAATTGTAGGAGATGTTATTTAGTGTCAACTCCTGTAAACACCAAGTAATAAACATACCCCAATTAGTACTGCTAAAGTGAAATCTGACCAATAAAATTTGTCTTAAAATATTAGAAAAATTCATAATGGAGTTGGTACAATTAGCTTTGCATGAAGAATATGTCTTAACTTGACTATGAGTTGGTCCAACACTCCAATGAACCTGCTCATTATCAGTTGCCATAATGTTTCTTTTGTAGAAATACAAATAAAATTTTAAAGAAATTCAAACACTTGAAATGATGAGTTATTTATGTAAAATAACTTAAAAGTTCAAAACAATTGGGTTAAAAAATAGTGAGAGTGGTGGCAGGGAAAGCGATCATACATGCCTAGTACAATATGCTCCACCTCACAAAGATGCAGACTTCTCAAAAGGTTTTTTTATTGTATGACTTTATTCATATGAGGCTTCCCTCATAACTCAGATGGTAAAGAATCCTGCTGCAATGCAGAAGACCTTGGCTCAATTCCTGTGTCAAGAAGATCTGCTGGAGAAGGGATAGGCTACCCACCCCAGTATTCTTGGGCTTCCCTTGTGGCTCAGCTAGTAAAGCATCTGCCTGCAATGCAGAAGACCTGGGTTCAATCCCTGGGTTGGGAAGATCCCCTGGAGAAGGGAAAGTCTACCCACTCCAGTATTCTGGCCTGGAAAGTCGGACACAACTGAGCAACTTTCACTTATATAAAATTCCTGAAAAGATAAAAATATAAAATCAAGGTTTGCATGGAGTTAATATATATTAGGGTGTGATTCACTCCAGTACTCTTGCCTGGAAAACCCATGGATGGAGGAGCCTGGTGGGCTGCAAGCCATGGGGTCGCTAAGAGTCGGACATGACTGAGCGACTTCACTTTCACTTTTCACTTTCCTGCACTGGAGAAGGAAATGGCAACCCACTCCAGTGTTCTTGCCTGGAGAATCCCAGCGACAAGGGAGCTTGGTGGGTTGCCATCTATGGGGTCGCACAGAGTCGGACACGACTGAAGTGACTTAGCAGCAGCAGCAGAGTGTGATTACAAAATTATATCACAAGGGAATTTGATTAAAAGACACAACTCTCCCTTCTAACTTACATGAGAGTAAACGTGAATACTAATAACATTTTGAAAAGAAGAATAGATTTGTGAGCCTAATCCTCAAATTATATTCTTGAATAAACCACTTTCTATTTTGATTTCCCTCAAACATACAAAACTATATATGCTCCATCACTGGGCTCTAAAGAAAACCCAAGTCACATTTTCAACAAGAAAGTAGTCAGAATATACAGAAAGGACAGTCCAATTTTGACAGAAATACAGAAATAAAATTTTAAATATAATTGTGAGAAAAGTCTCTCATGAAGCCATTAAAAAGTAAGTGTTAGAGATGAAGATAACGAAACTGAAAATGTTCATTTCAAGATACAATATTAAGTGAAAAAATCAGAATTCTAATCATACTAGAACTTAAAAAGAGAGTAAATCAAATATTAGCAATAAATTATCTGGATGCAGAATTATAAATTTTACATTTTGTATTAGACACATTTTCTACATTTAGAACATAATTTTTACAGTAAGCGAAAAATAACATACATAATTTTCAAAACACAAGCATTAAGAACCCATCCATAATAGGAATGTAGTATTGTTCCCAAGCATTCATTTATAGAAAAGGAGTCTGAAAGCAAATATAAAATCATTTTTAAAGCCTGAATTTTATTTTTATATCATCTTTTTTTTTCTAATTTTATTTTATTTTTAAACTTTACATAATTGTATTAGTTTTGCCAAATATCAAAATGAATCCACCACAGGTATACATGTGTTCCCCATCCCGAACCCTCCTCCCTCCTCCCTCCCCATACCATCCCTCTGGGCCATCCCAGTGCACCAGCCCCAAGCATCCAGCATCGTGCATCGAACCTGGACTGGCAACTCGTTTCCTACATGATATTTTACATGTTTTTTTTCTAAAATTATGGCAACAATGATACCACTTAAACAAGTGAGCTAATTTTTTTTTTCAGTTTTATTTATTTATTTTACTTTACAATATTGTATTGGTTTTGCCATACACTGACATGAATCCGCCATGGGTGTACATGTGTTCCGCATCCTGAACCCCCCTCCCACCTCCTCCTCATCCCATCCCTCTGGGTCATCCCAGTGCTCCAGCCCCGAGCATCCTGTATCATGCATCGAATCTGATTCGTTTCACATATGATAATTTACATGTTTCAATGCCATTCTTCCATATCATCCTGCCCTCGCTATCTCCCACGGAGTCCAAAAGACTGTTCTATACATCTGTGTCTCTTTTGCTGTCTTGCATACAGGGTTATCGTTAACCTCTTTTTAAATTCCATATATATGCATTAGTATACTGTATTAGTGTTTTTCTTTCTGGCTTACTTCACTCTGTATAATAGGCTCCACTTTCATCCACCTCATTAGAAATGATTCAGATGTATTCTTTTTAATGGCTGAGTTACCTCATGTGAAGAGTTGACTCATTGGAAAAGACTGATGCTGGGAGGGATTGGGGACAGGAGGAGAAGGGGATGACAGAGGATGAGATGGCTGGATGGCATTACCGACTCGATGGATGTGAGTTTGAGTGAACTCCTGGAGTTGGTGATGGACAGGGAAGCCTGGCATGCTGCAGTTCATGGGGTTGCAAAGAGTCAGACACGACTGAGCGACTGAACTGAACTAAATACTCCATTGTGTATATGTACCTCAGCTTTATCATCCATTCACCTTCTGATGGACATCTAGGTTTCTTCCATGTCCTGGCTATTATAAACAATGTTACGATGAACATTGGGGTACACGTGTTTCTTTTAATTCTGGTTTCCTTGGTGTGTATGCCCAGCAGTGAGATTGCTGGGTCATATGACAGTTCTCTTTCCAGTTTTTTAAGGTATCTCCACACTGTTCTCCATAGTGGCTGTACTAGTTTGCATTCCCACCAACAGTATAAGAGGGTTCCCTTTCTCCACACCCTCTTCAGCATTTATTGCTTGTTTACTTTTGGATCGCAGCCATTCTGACTGGCATGAAATGGTACCTCATTGTGGTTTTGATTTACATTTCTCTGACAATGAGTGATGTTGAGCATCTTTTCATGTGTTTGTTAGCCATCTGTATGTCTTCTTTGGAGAAATATCTGTTTGGTTCTTTGGCCCACTTTTTGATTGGGTTATTTATTTTTCTGGAATTGAGCTGAAGGAGTTGCTTGTATATTTTGGAGATTAATTCTTTATCCATTGCTTTGTTTGCTATTATTTTCTCCCTTTCTGAAGGCTGTATTTGCACTTTGTTTATAGTTTCCTTTGTTGTGCAAAAACTTTTAATTAGGTCCCATTTGTTTATTTTTCCTTTTATTTCCAATATTCTGGGAGGTAGTTCATAGAGGATCCTGCTGTGATTTATGTCAGAGGGTATTTTGTCTATGTTTTCCTCCAGGAGTTTTATACTTTCTGGTCTTAGGTTTAGATCTTTAATCCATTTTGAGTTTATTTTTGTATATGGTGTTAGAAAGTGTTCTAGTTTCATTCTTTTACAAGTGGTTGACCAGTTTTCCCAGCACCACTTGTTAAAGAGATTGTCTTTTCTCCACTGAGTATTCTTGCTTCCTTTGTTGAAGACAAGGTGTCCATAGGTGTGTGGATTTATCTCTGGGCTTTCTATTTTATTCCATTGATTTCTATTTCTGTCTTTGTGCCAATACCATACTGTCTTGATGACTGTGGCTTTGTAGTAAAGCCTGAAGTCAGGCAAGTTGATTCCTCCAGTTCCATTCTTCTTCCTCAAGACTGCTTTGGCTATTCGAGGTTTTTCGTATTTCCATACAAATTGTAAAATTATTTGTTCTAGCTCTGTGAAAAGTACCGATGGTAGCTTGATAGGGATTGCATTGAATCTATAGATTGCTTTGGGTAGTATACTCATTTTCACTATATTGATTCTTCTGATCCATGAACATAGTGTACTTCTCCATCTATTTGTGTCCTCTTTAATTTCTTTCACCAATGTATTATAGTTTTCTACATATAGGTCTTTTCTTTCTTTAGGTAGATATATTCCTAAGTATTTTATTCTTTTTGTTGCAATGGTGAATTGAATTGTTTTTTTTTTTTTTTTTTAATTTCTCTCTCTGTTTTCTCATTGTCAGTGTATAGGAATGCAAGGGATTTCTGTGTGTTGATTTTATATCCTGCAACTTTACTATATTCATTGATTAGCTCTAGTCTTTAGGGTTTTCTATGTAGAGGACCATGTCATCTGCAAACAGTGAGAGTTTTACTTCTTCTTTTCCAATCTGGATTCCTTTAATTTCTTTTTCTGCTCTGATTGCTGTGGCCAAAACTTCCAAAAATATGTTGAATAGTAGTGTTGAGAGTAGGCACGCTTGTCTTGTCCCTGACTTTAGGGGAAATTCTTTCCATTTTTCCCATTGAGGATAATGGTTAAAACCTGAATTTTAAAATAAAACCTAACTCCCTTCAAGAATTCAGTAAGCAATAGTCATCCAACAGAATGTGTTGTAACACTTTCTGCATCATATCAAACCTAATCTTCTTATTCTGTGTTTTTCATGTCTAATACATTAGTTTCCACTTGTAGACAAACACTATGACAAATGCTATAAATTGAAGGTTGTGCCAAAGGAAACGGGTTGCCCCAGTTACAGGTTTGGGTACAGATAGTGGATGCCTGGGAAGCACTGTGTACTTGATGCACAGAAGTATACAGCTGAGTCTCCAGGTTCAGTGGTTGTAATGTGCAGGGAAAGATGTTTGGCGGTCTTATTCAATAAAACAGTCAGTCTTTGGCCTTCATTTTTACCCATATTTGAACGAATGTCTATAAGGAGCTGGAGACCTTTTCCAGGTTCTTGCTTATACCAAGTGAAGTAGCTTGAGGTAACATCTGTATAAGTACAGGTGATAAAACAGCTGTTTCCCTCCTGGACACTCAGGGTAGAAGGACTCTGCTCTACCTCTTTTCCAAGGCTGACACCTATGGAGAAAGTAGAAAGTAGAAGTCAGAGAAAGGAGAAGGGTTGTCCGATTATTTAGCTCTAGAGTTTACTTTTCCTTTTCTACAACAACTAGAAGAAACCTGAATAAAGCCAATCTTAGCATCTAAAGAATATCTACTAATACACTCTATTTCCCTTAAACCCTCAACTCACAGTCCAGCTGCAGCCACAAGAATGTGATTAAAGCTCCAATGGATGTCTTCATTGTTTTTCCCATTTAAGATCAATTGTGGATCTGCAGTCTCCAGCCAGAAGAGCTGCTTCTATTTCTAAGTGTCTCCTTCTTTCCTAGCAGTCATAGTGGTTTCTCACATTGTCTACCAGCCAATAATAAAAAGGCAATGCTTCTGCTCTAAGCCTATTCATTCAGAACCCATTCAAATGAACCCTCCACATATTCTGGTCAACAGAGCTGCACCACCATCTGGTGGTCACATCTCTAGCGACTGAACTCTTTGGTTAAATGTTCTTCTCATACCCTGGGCTTATGAGGGCCTTGGATGCATAAAAACAGCATGAGATTAAACAAATTAAGTATATATCAGAGAGTAAATGCACAGTAAGAATGTAGAGATTAAAATTTAAATCTCTGCACAGGACTGAGTCATTGTTAATAAGTTGGAAGAAGGCAAATGCTGTTGCCATTTATTCAGGTTTGAAATCAGGAAAGCACCATCATTTACTTTCTCAAACAAAGAAAATGTAAAATCTTCCTTTTCAGGCAAATCTAACATCCCCATTTGTCTGTAATGGAAAAAAAAAATCTTTGTGAAAGGAACATGAAAAAGAGCAGAGAAGATCATTTGATATTTCAAAGATCTACTAACTCAACCTCTGCTTCTCTAAGCTGGTCTTGCCCATGATCTTGCTATTCCCAGAGAATTGACAGTACCATCAGTCAAAATGTGGAAACTTCCTTCAGCAAAGATTGTGATGAGGTAAAAGTGAAACTCCAATACTTTGGCCACCTGATGCGAAGAGCTGACTCATTTAAAAAGACTCTGATGCTGGGAAAGATTGAGGGCAGGAGGAGAAGGGGACGACAGAGGATAAGATGATTGGATGGCATCACCGACTCAATGGACATGGGTTTGGTTGGACTCCAGGAGTTGGTGATGGACAGGGAGGCCTGGCGTGCTGTGGTTCATGGGGTTGCAAAGAGTCGGATACGACTGAGTGACTGAATTGAACTGACTGAAAGGACCAAATCTCAATGATAAAGGAGTCAGAGGAAGTTCTATGAGTTAGGAAACAGTTCAATCTGTAGATTGTGTTAATTTACAATGAGAAATCGGATATTCTTTAAGAAATCTATTCCTATTGCTTATGTAGATTATATTCTGCAAAGTATTGAGAGAAAGTAAGAATCCTCATAAAACATCAGGCTGCAGATTCAGAAAATAACCATATGTAAATTTATATTACAGATGTTTTTACTCTCTGATATCAAAAACTATGAAAGTGAAAGTTGCTCAGTCATGTCCAATGGAATTCTCCAGGCTAGAATACTGAAGTGGGTAGCCATTCCCTTCCCCAGGGAATCTTCCCAATCCATGGATCAAACCCAGGTCTTCCACATTGCGGGCAGATTCTTTACCAGCTGAGCTACAAGGGAAGTCCATCAAAAGGCATGGCCTAGCCTAAATGCAATTACTAACTCACATCTTAATGAAATTTCCTGTAAAATACATACCAACTCTCAGGGCATGAATCTCTGCTGCATTGGCTATTGCTGGCTCAGTTTCCAGACTCTATCATTTTTCTCCCAAACTACACTACAGTTTTCTTTCCTAAAGACCTTAAGAAAGTTCTTCAATTCTGTAAACTTCCAGAATTATCTCCTTCTTTTTCATCTAATTTAATAACTTGGCATTTTCCAATTACCTCTGTAAGGGAAAAAAAAAATTGAAGAACCCTAAATATTGCCTGCGTTTACTATGGGAGTAGTACAAATAGGTAACTGATCCAAATAGGTTAGGTAAAAATAACTGACCATGAAAAGTGAAACCAAGATTAACTCATTTATAGAAGTGAAGGTCGTTTTTTTGTGATCTGTACTCACTGATCTTCTGGAGGTATGAAGAATAAATATAAACCCTCATTCACACTTGCACCCTTAAAGATTTAAGGACAGCTAAGATGAAGAATCAGAAATCAGCACATAAATTTGTATGTAAATGTATGTTTTTACATATATAAACTATTTCCATTCCAAAGTGAAAGTAGCTCAGTCATGTCTTTCTCTTTGTGAGCCCCATGGACTGTAGCCCACCAGGCTTCTCTGTCCATGGGATTCTCCATACGAGAACACTAGAGTGGGTAGCTGTTCCCTTCTCCAGAGGATCTTCCCCACCCAGGTTTTGAACCTGGGTCTCCTGCACTGTAGGCAGATTCTTTACCATCTGAGTCACCAGACATCCTCTATTCTTTCAATCATCCTCCATAGGATATAATTCCCAAATAATTTATAGGGAGATTTGTCCTCTTCTAAGAAACAGAGAGCAGAGAAGGTAATGGTAACCCACTCCAGTACTGTTTCCTGGAAAATTCCAGGGACAGCAGAGCCTGGTGGGCTGCTGTCTATGGGGTCACACAGAGTCAGACACGACTGAAGCGACTTAGCAGCAGCAGCAGCAAGAGACAGAGAGACTTTAGGTCAGTGTTTTCCCTTTCAAGTTATGATATCCAGGACAGAAGAGTATAGTTTGAATATGCTCTGCTCAGCACAGTGTTCCACATGTTAAAGTTTAGTACAGGCACAGCCATACCCTGGGCAAAATTTACTGCCCCCAAAATATTTATTCACTGAACTTTGCCTGACTTACCATAAAAAGATGTGATCTGAGAAGGCTTTTTCTAGTATCTTCATGGATTGTCAAGCAGAATGAGGACAATATTCATTCCCCCATTGACTTCAGATCCAATAATCATTTTTATAACAGTGTATTAGTGATGTTCTATAGTTATATCTTGTTTTCAAGAAATCCCCCTGAAATAATGAATATAGCTGCTATTTCTAGGAAAGTCCTTAAAGTATATCTGAGTGTTGAGATGGCACATTTACTTTTGGCTTTATTACTACAGAAGCCTGTGAAGGATGGACTGGTCTGCTGGTAACAACAAAGGCTCAACTTGAGGCTCCTTTCCTGCCCTAAGTTTCAAATATTTATATAAATTTGGGTTCTTCATTCAGGTGGTCATATAGACTGGACCATAACATTCCCACATCCAAACCTACAGTGATCTAAATGGCTGGTCTTACATTAGTTTCTCTTTGCTCAGAAATATGGCCATACAGGAAGAAAACAGGGGAAAAGATGCTAAAGAAGAAGTGAAAAAAATCCAAGTTCTTTCTTCTCCCAAATCAGTTAGTATCTAATTGTTTTCTACTGTCATCTTGGATTAGCTTGTGTTTTGTAAAATGAAGTTGGATTAAAGAATTTCCAAAAGCTCTTCTTTTATACTATTTAATAAAGCAAATATTTATTGAGGACCAGTTATGTGCAATGTAGAGTGACATGAGAGTGGGGAGAAATCACGTGCATCAGGGAACCTCAAGACCATTTTCATATCCCCATACAGTCTTGGGAGACTGAGGTTGTCACAAAGCAACACGGGGATCTCTTCAGAAGCAGAGGCAAGGTACTTGGGACCAGGTCAGATCTGGGTTTTCTTATGAGATCAATGACAGATCAAGGTGAACCTAAATCCAAAGTAAAATGGAATAAAATGGGACTTCACTCACTGAGTATCAAGATCACCACATGGATGAGCCATAGGTAAGCAGGGAACTTATTTCCAGAGACATATTTTCTATTTTTTTTCTATAACATATCATATACTTCTTATTTAAAAGAAAGAAAGAAAGAAACTCAGTGACTTATGGAACCTGAAGGAGGTGGATGAACTCATTCACAGGTAAAGCAAAAAATTATTTCTCAATCAGCCTAACTGCATTCTGGCTTATAGCTCCCTTCTCCCAAATCTGACTTGGGTACTCAAGATTCCCAGGCAGAGATGGCTATAGAATTTGTGGGACTCCATGCAAATTGAAAATCTGAGGCCCCTTGTTCAGAAAAACAGAAAAAAAGTGACACTAAAAAAATATAAAGAACTTCGAAAATATTTTCTACTTAAAAAAGGCAATAGAGTTTATGTGTGCATGAGTGCTAAGTTGCTTTAGTCATGTCTGACTCTATGTGGCCCTATGGAATGTAATCTACCAGGCTCTTCTGTCCATGGGATTCTCCAGGGAAGAATACTGGACTGGGTTGCCATGCCCTTCTCCAAGGGATCTTTCTTACCCAGGGACTGAACTCATGCATCTTACATCTCCTGCATTGGAAGGCAGGATTTTTATCCTTGGATCATGGAAAAAGCAAGAGAGTTCCAGAAAAACATCTATTTCTGCTTTATTGACTATGCCAAAGCCTTTGACTGTGTGGATCACAAGAAACTGTGGGAAATTCTGAGATGGGAATACCAGACCACCTGACTGGCCTCTTGAGAAATCTGTATGCAGGTCAGGAAGCAAGAGTTAGAACTGGACATGGAACAACAGACAGGTTCCAAATAGGAAATTTATGTTGTAAATAGGAAAAGTAGTATGTCAAGGCTGTATATTGTCATCCTGCTTATTTAACTTATATGCAGAGTACATCATGAGAAACGCTGGACTGGAAGAAGCACAAGCTGGAATCAAGATTGCTGGGAGAAATATCAATAACCTCAGATATGCAGATGACACCACCCTTATGGCAGAAAGTGAAGAGGAACCAAAAAGCCTCTTGATGAAAGTGAAAGTGGAGAGTGAAAAAGTTGGCTTAAAGCTCAACATTCAGGAAATGAAGATCATGGCATCCAGTCCCATCACTTCATGGGAAATAGATGGAGAAACAGTGGAAACAGTGTCAGACTTTATTTTTCTGGGCTCCAAAATCACTGCAGATGGTGATTGCAGCCATGAAATTAAAAGACGCTTACTCCTTGGAAGGAAAGTTATGACCAACCTAGATAGCATATTAAAAAGCAGAGACATTACTTTGCCAACAAAGGTCCGTCTAGTCAAGGCTGTGGTTTTCCCAGTGGTCATGTATGGATGTGAGAGTTGGACTGTGAAGAAGGCTGAGTGCCAATGAATTGATGGTTTTAAACTGTGGTGTTGGAGAAGAGTCTTGAGAGATCCTTGGACTGCAAGGAGATCCAACCAGTCCATTCTGAAGGATAGCAGCCCTGGAATTTCTTTGGAAGGAATGATGCTAAAGCTGAAACTCCAGTACTTTGGCCACCTCATGCGAAGAGTTGACTCATTGGAAAAGACCTTGATGCTGGGAGGGATTGGGGGCAGGAGAAGGGGACGACAGAGGACGAGATGGCTAGATGGCATCACTGACTCGATGGACGTGAGTCTGAGTTAACTCTGGGAGTTGGTGATGGACACGGAGTCCTGGAGTGATGCGATTCATGGGGTCGCAAAAGACACGACTGAGCAACTGAACTGAACTGAACCATGTGGGAAGCCCAGTAGAGTTTATAATGATATATTAAATAACAACATAAATTTACAACTTGCAAAAAATATTTTGGATCTTCAGTTCAGTTCAGTTCAGTCACTCAGTCGTATCTGACTCTTTGCAACCCCATGAATTGCAGCACGCCAGGTCTCCCTGTCCATCACCAACTCCCAGAGTTCACCCAGACTCATGTCCATCGAGTTGGTGATGCCATCCAGCCATCTCGTCTTCTGTCATCCCCTTCTCCTCCTGTCCCCAAACCCTCCCAGCATCAAGGTCTTTTCCAATGAGTAAACTCTTCGCATGAGGTGGCCAAAGTACTGGAATTTCAGCTTTAGCATCAGGCCTTCCAATGAACACCCAGGACTGATCTCCTTTAGAATGGACTGGTCGGATCTCCATGCAGTCCAAGGGACTCTCAAGAGTCTTCTCCAACACAACTGTTCAAAAGCATCAATTCTTTGGCACTCAGCTTTCTTCACAGTCCAACTCTCACATCCATACATGACCACTGGAAAAACCATAGCCTTGACTAGATGGACCTTTTTGGCAAAGTAATGTCTCTGCTTTTTAATATGCTATCTAGGTTGGTCATAACTTGCCTTCCAAGGTGTAAGCATCTTTTAATTTCATGGCTGCAATCACCATCTGCAATGAATTAATAACAAATACTTTATTAATATCATATCCTGATAATAAGATTTGCCTGGCTTGGGCTTTTCTGCAAAGTAATTTATTAGGATAGAAAAATTATAACTTTAACAATTTAATTTCAATTAATATAATTGAAAGCAATATCAGTTGCTATTTGTAAATGCAAGATTGTAACCAAAACTTTTAATAATTTTTAATTTTGAGAATATTTCTGCTGATGTAATTGATACTAGAGCTCTTGAGTATTTTGTATGCTGTAACAACATAATGTAAATATCTGATAAATTAGTTTGAAATATAAATTCTAGTAAATCCAGAGTTGATGTTTCCAGTGGAACAATTTTTGTAGAAATGGCTTAATTTGTCAAACCAATCAACTTCATGTAATTCTGAATTTAATACCAAATATAAATTTATCCAGTGACATTTTTTTCAGTGTTTCTATTGTTCAGTTTTTAATATTTTCTATTTTTCATTACAGTTTTCTTTTGATCATGAATTATTTAAAAGTACATTTCTCAATTTCCAACATCTGGGTTTTTTTTCTCCCATATTTTTCTTTTTAATTTTTTTTTATTTTTCTAATTTTATTTTATTTTTAAACTTTACATAATTGTATTAGTTTTGCCAAATATCAAAATGAATCCGCCACAGGTATACATGTGTTCCCCATCCTGAACCCCCCTCCCTCCTCCCTCCCCATACCATCCCTCTGGGCCGTCCCAGTGCACCAGCCCCAAAGCATCTAGCATCGTGCATCGAACCTGGACTGGCAACTCGTTTCCTACATGATATTTTACATATTTCAATGCCACTCTCCCAAATCTTCCCACCCTCTCCCTCTCCCACCGAGTCCATAAGACTGTTCTATACATCAGTGTCTCTTTTGCTGTCTCGTACACCGGGTTATTGTTACCATCTTTCTAAATTCCATATATATGCGTTAGTATACTGTATTTATGTTTTTCCTTCTGGCTTACTTCACTCTGTATAATAGGCTCCAGTTTCATCCACCTCATTAGAACTGATTCAAATGTATTCTTTTTAATGGCTGAGTAATACTCCATTGTGTATATGTACCACAGCTTTCTTATCCATTCATCTGCTGATGGACATCTAGGTTGCTTCCATGTCCTGGCTATTATAAACAGTGCTGCGATGAACATTGGGATACAAGTGTCTCTTTCCTTTCTGGTTTCCTCAGTGTGTATGCCCAGCAGTGGGATTGCTGGATCATAAGGCAGTTCTATTTCCAGTTTTTTAAGGAATCTCCACACTGTTCTCCATAGTGGCTGTACTAGTTTGCATTCCCACCAACAGTGTAAGAGGGTTCCCTTTTCTCCACACCCTCCCCAGCATTTATTATTTGTAGACTTTTGGATCTCAGCCATTCTGACTGGTGTGAAATGGTACCTCATAGTGGTTTTGATTTGCATTTCTCTGATAATGAGTGATGTTGAGCATCTTTTCATGTGTTTGTTAGCCATCTGTATGTCTTCTTTGGAGAAATGTCTATTTAGTTCTTTGGCCCATTTTTTGATTGGGTCGTTTATTTTTCTGGAGTTGAGCTGTAGGAGTTGCTTGTATATTTTTGAGATTAGTTGTTTGTCGGTTGCTTCATTTGCTATTATTTTCTCCCATTCTGAAGGCTGTCTTTTCACCTTGCTAATAGTTTCCTTTGATGTGCAGAAGCTTTTAAGGTTAATTAGGTCCCATTTGTTTATTTTTGCTTTTATTTCCAATATTCTGGGAGGTGGGTCATAGAGGATCCTGCTGTGATGTATGTCGGAGAGTGTTTTGCCTATGTTCTCCTCTAGGAGTTTTATAGTTTCTGGTCTTACATTGAGATCTTTAATCCATTTTGAGTTTATTTTTGTGTATGGTGTTAGAAAGTGGTCTAGTTTCATTCTTTTACAAGTGGTTGACCAGATTTCCCAGCACCACTTGTTAAAGAGATTGTCTTTAATCCATTGTATATTCTTGCCTCCTTTGTCAAAGATAAGGTGTCCATATGTGCGTGGATTTATCTCTGGGCTTTCTATTTTATTCCATTGATCAATATTTCTGTCTTTGTGCCAGTACCATACTGTCTTGATAACTGTGGCTTTGCAGTAGACCCTGAAGTCAGGTAGGTTGATTCCTTCAGTTCCATTCTTCTTTCTCAAGATCGCTTTGGCTATTTGAGGTTTTTTGTATTTCCATACAAATTGTGAAATTATTTGTTCTAGCTCTGTGAAGAAAACTGTTGGTAGCTTGATAGGGATTGCGTTGAATCTATAAATTGCTTTGGGTAGTATACTCATTTTCACTATATTGATTCTTCCAATCCATGAACATGGTATATTTCTCCATCTATTAGTGTCCTCTTTGATTTCTTTCACCAGTGTTTTATAGTTTTCTATATATAGGTCTTTAGTTTCTTTAGGTAGATATATTCCTAAGTATTTTATTCTTTCCGTTGCAATGGTGAATGGAATTGTTTCCTTAATTTCTCTCTCTGTTTTCTCATTATTAGTGTATAGGAATGCAAGGGATTTCTGTGTGTTGATTTTATGTCCTGCAACTTTACTATAGTCATTGATTATTTCTAGTAATTTTCTGGTGGAATCTTTAGGGTTTTCTATGTAGAGGATCATGTCATCTGCAAATAGTGAGAGTTTTACTTCTTCTTTTCCAATGTGGATTCATTTTATTTCTTTTTCTGCTCTGATTGCTGTGGCCAAAACTTCCAAAACTATGTTGAATAGTAATGGTCAAGGTGGGCACCCTTGTCTTGTTCCTGACTTTAGAGGAAATGCTTTCAATTTTTCACCATTGAGGGTAATGTTTGCTGTGGGTTTGTCATATATAGCTTTTATTATATTGAGGTATATTCCTTCTATTCCTGCTTTCTGGAGAGTTTTTATCATAAATGGATGTTGAATTTTGTCAAAGGCTTTCTCTGCATCTATTGAGATAATCATATGGTTTTTATTTTTCAATTTGTTAATGTGGTGTATTACATTGATTGATTTGCGGATATTGAAGAATCCTTGCATCCCTGGGATACAGCCCACTTGATCATGGTGTATGATGTTTTTAATGTGTTGTTGGATTCTCATTGCTAGAATTTTGTTAAGGATTTTTGCATCTATGTTCATCAGTGATATTGGCCTGTAGTTTTCTTTTTTTGTGGGATCTTTGTCAGGTTTTGGTATTAGGGTGATGGTGGCCTCATAGAATGAGTTTGGAAGTTTACCTTCCTCTGAAATTTTCTGGAAGAGTTTGAGCAGGATAGGTGTTAGCTCTTCTCTAAATTTTTGATAGAATTCAGCTGTGAAGCCATCTGGACCGGGGCTTTTGTTTGCTGGAAGATTTTTGATTACAGTTTCAATTTCCGTGCTTGTGATGGGTCTGTTAAGATTTTCTATTTCTTCCTGGTCCAGTTTTGGAAAGCTGTACTTTTCTAAGAATTTGTCCATTTCTTCCACGTTGTCCATTTTATTGGCATATAATTGTTGATAGTAGTCTCTTATGATCCTTTGTATTTCTGTGTTGTCTGTTGTGATCTCTCCATTTTCGTTTCTAATTTTGTTGATTTGATTTTTCTCCTTTTGTTTCTTGATGAGTTTGGCTAATGGTTTGTCAATTTTATTTATCCTTTCAAAGAACCAGCTTTTGGTTTTGTTGATTTTTGCTATGGTCTCTTTTGTTTCTTTTGCATTTATTTCTGCTCTAATTTTAAAGATTTCTTTCCTTCTACTAACCCTGGGGTTCTTCATTTCTTCCTTTTCTAGTTGCTTTAGGTGTAGAGTTAGGTTATTTATTTGACTTTTTTCTTGTTTCTTGAGGTGTGCCTGTATTGCTATGAACTTTCCCCTTAGGACTGCTTTTACCGTGTCCCACAGGTTTTGGGTTGTTGTGTTTTCATTTTCGTTCATTTCTATGCAAATTTTGATTTTTTTTTTTTGATTTCTTCTGTGATTTGTTGGTTATTCAGCAGCGTGTTGTTCAACCTCCATATGTTGGAATTTTTAATAGTTTTTCTCCTGTAATTGAGATCTAATCTTACTGCATTGTGGTCAAAAAAATGCTTGGAATGATTTCTATTTTTTTGAATTTACCAAGGCTAGCCTTATGGCCCAGGATGTGATCTATCTTGGAGAAGGTTCCATGTGCGCTTGAGGAAAAGGTGAAATTCATTGTTATGGGATGAAATGTCCTATAGATATCAATTAGGTCTAACTGGTCTATTGTATCATTTAAAGTTTGTGTTTCCTTGTTAATTTTCTGTTTAGTTGATCTATCCATAGGTGTAAGTGGGGTATTAAAGTCTCCCACTATTATTGTGTTATTGTTAATTTCTCCTTTCATACTTGTTAGCATTTGTCTTACGTACTATGGTGCTCCCGTGTTGGGTGCATATATATTTATAATTGTTATATCTTCTTCTTGGATTGATCCTTTGATCATTATGTAGTGACCTTCTTTGTCTCTTTTCACAGCCTTTGTTTTAAAGTCTATTTTACCTGATATGAGTATTGCTACTCCTGCTTTCTTTTGGTCCCTATTTGCATGGAAAATCTTTTTCCAGCCCTTCACTTTCAGTCTGTATGTGTCTCCTGTTTTGAAGTGGGTCTCTTGTAGACAACATATGTAGGGATCTTGTTTTTGTATCCATTCAGCCAGTCTTTGTCTTTTGGTTGGGGCATTCAACCCATTTACGTTTAAGGTAATTACTGATAAGTATGATCCCATTGCCATTTACTTTATTGTTTTGGGTTCGAGTTTATACACTGTTTTTGTGTTTCCTGTCTAGAGAATATCCTTTAGTATTTGTTGGAGAGCTGGTTTGGTGGTGCAGAATTCTCTCAGCTTTTGCTTGTCTGAAAAGCTTTTGATTTCTCCTTCATACTTGAATGAGATCCTTGCTGGGTACAATAATCTGGGCTGTAGGTTATTTTCTTTCATCATTTTAAGTATGTCTTGCCATTCCCTCCTGGCTTGAAGAGTTTCTATTGAAATATCAGCTGTTATCCTTATGGGGATTCCCTTGTGTGTTATTTGTTGTTTTTCCCTTGCTGCTTTTAATATTTGTTCTTTGTGTTTGATCTTTGTTAATTTGATTAATATGTGTCTTGGGGTGTTTCTCCTTGGGTTTATCCTGTTTGGGACTCTCTGGGTTTCTTGGACTTGGGTGATTATTTCCTTCCCCATTTTAGGGAAGTTTTCCACTATTATCTCCTCAAGTATTTTCTCATGGTCTTTCTTTTGTCTTCTTCTTCTGGAACCCCTATGATTCGAATGTTGTAGCGTTTAATATTGTCCTGGAGGTCTCTGAGATTGTCCTCATTTCTTTTAATTCGTTTTTCTTTTATCCTCTCTGATTCATTTATTTCTGCCATTCTATCTTCTAATTCACTAATCCTATCTTCTGCCTCTGTTATTCTACTATTTGTTGCTTCCAGAGTGTTTTTAATTTCATTTATTGCATTATTCATTATATATTGACTCTTTTTTATTTCTTCTAGGTCCTTGTTAAACCTTTCTTGCATCTTCTCAATCCTTGTCTCCAGGCTATTTATCTGTGATTCCATTTTAGTTTCAAGATTTTGGATCAATTTCACTATCATTATTCGGAATTCTTTATCAGGTAGATTCCCTATCTCTTCCTCTTTTGCTTGGTTTGGTCGGCATTTATCCTGTTCCTTTATCTGCTGAGTATTCCTCTGTCTCTTCATCTTGTTTAAATTGCTGAGTTTGGGGTGTCCTTTCTGTATTCTGGCAGTTTGTGGAGTTCTCGTTACTGTGGCGTTTCCTCACTGTGTGTGGGTTTGTACAGGTGGCTTGTCAAGGTTTCCTAGTTAGGGAAGCTTGTGTCGGTGTTCTGGTGGGTGGAGCTGTATTTCTTCTCTCTGGAGTGCAATGAAATGTCCAGTAATGAGTTATGAGATGTCTATAGTTTTGGGATAACTTTGGGCAGCCTGTATCTTGAAGCTCAGGGCTGTGTTCCTTTGTTGCTGGAGTATTTGCTTGGTATGTCTTGCCCTGGAACTTATTGGCCCTTGTGTGTTGCTTGGTTTCAGTGTCGGTATGGAGGCATTTGATGAGCTCCTGTCAATTAATGTTCCTTGGAGTCAGGAGTTCCCTGGAGTCAGGGTTTGGACTTAAGTCTCCTGCTTCTGGTTATCGGTCTATTTTTACAGTAGTTTCAAAACTTCTTCTTTACTGCACCATTGATAAAACATCTACATTAAAGATGAAAAGTTTCTCTACAGTGAGGGTCACTCAGAGAGGTTCACAGGGTTACATGGAGAAGAGAAGAGGGAGGAGGGAGTTAGAGGTGACCCAAATGAGATGAGGTGAATCAATAGTGGAGAGAGTGGGCTAGCCAGTAGTCTCTTCCTTATGTGCACTCCACAACTGGACCACTCAGAGATGTTCACGGAGTTATACAGAGAAGAGAAGAAGGAGGAAGGTAACAGAGGTGGCCAGAAGGATAAAAGGGGAGAATGAAAAGGAGGGAGACAGATCCAGCCAGTAATCAGTTCCCTAAGTGTTCTCCACCGTCTGGAAGACACAGAAATTCACAGAGTTGGGTAGAGTAGAGAGGGGTTAGGGAGGAGACACAGGCGACCTGGTGGAGAAAAAGGAGAGTCCAAAGGGAGAGAGAGCAGTCAAGCCAGTAATCTCGCTCCCTAGTGAAAACTGGGTCCTGAAGATTGGGTCCTTAAAGGTACAAAATTGGTAACAAATACATAAAAGCAAAAATTAAAAATCTAGAGTAGAGTTTAGAATTTCAAAAATATGATGTTAAAGAAAAGAAGAAGGAAAAGAAAGAGAGAAAAAACGAACAAACAAAAACAAACAAGGTCGCGAAAATTATAAAGTACAGGTACAAAATTGATAACTAATACCAGAAAGCAAAAATTAAAAATCTAGAGTAGAGTTTGGGATTTCAAAAATACAATGTTAAAAAAAAAAAAGAAGAAGAAGAAAAATAAAGAGAGAAAACAAACAAACAAAAACAAACAATGTCACAAAAACTATAAAGAAAACACAGGTACAAAATTGATATCAAATACCAAAAAGCATAAATTAAAAATCTAGAGTAAAGTTTGGAATTTCAGATATACAATGTTATATAAAAGAAGAAGAGAAAGAAACAGAGAAGAAGAAGAAGAAAAAAAAAGTCACAAATTATATAAAAAAAACTATAGGTACAAAATTGATAACATATACCAAAAAGCGAAAATTAAAAATCTAGAGTAGAGTTTGGAATTTCAAAAATACAATGTTAAAGAAATGAAGAAAAAAACAAAACCAAAAAAAAAAAAAAAAAAACAAGGTCAAAAAATTATAAAATATATATATATGAAGTTTGCTGAAGAAGAAAAAAATAGGGTCTTTTTTTTTTTTTTTGCAAAGTAATAGGTTATAAAAGTGAAAATTAAAGGAACAATAGAGGACTTAAAAATTTTTTTTAATTAAAAAAAAAGAAAGAATGATCGTAAAAATAATAAAAATATATCTAGGACCTTTTTTTTTTTTTTTTTTTGTGGATGTTGTGGGTTCAGTTCATTTTTGGCTAGTTCCTTGGTCAGATTTATATTTCTCAAGATCTATAGGCCCCTTCCTATGTAGTCCGTATAACCACAGGGTTTTGATCTATTGCCTGTAGCTTCCAAGGCGTTTCCCTCTGTTAAATCTTCTTCTGTTTGCTAGTCTCTTCAGTATCTGGTTTCCGCCCTGACACAAAGGGCACGGTGGAGGACACTTTTTTTTTTTTTTTTTTTAGGCTTACTTGTTCAGTCGCGCTGTGGGGAGGGAGGGAGGGATGCTGCAAACAAATAACACTGGCGTGGGCTCACAGTGCCTCAGCCACCCTGGGTCTGCCCCCGCTCACGGCGCATGTAGCCTCCCTGTCCACACTGCTCGGACTCTAGGTTGTTCCGCTGGGAACAATCCGAGGCCGGCCCTGGGCTGCATGCACCTCCCAGGTCCAAGCCGCTCAGGTTCAGGCACTCAAGTAGTCCTCAGAGGCGCAGACTCAGTTGGGCCTGCGTTTTGTGCTCTTCCCAGGTCCGAGCAGCTCAGGTGATGAGGAGTTTGGCGAGCACCAATGCTGTGACTTATCGCTTCCCCGCCACTTGGTTATCTGGGTGTAAAACCGGCACACCTTCTCAGGCAGATGTTGACCGTCCAGACCCCCAAGAAGTTTTAGTTAGCAAAGAAGCCTGCTTACAGTTTTATAGATAATGTCTCTCTGGGGCTGTGATTGCCCCCTTCTGGCTCTGGCTGCCTGTCACCGGAGGGGGAAGGTCTGCAGCCGGCTATCTCTGTTCAGTCCTTTGTTTCATGCGCGGGCCTGGCGGTCTTAGGTTAGGGCTGGCTTTTCACGTGGTAGATATCCCACAGTCTGGTTTGCTAGCCCAAATTATTTCGCTCAGATAGCGCTCAGGGTATTTAGGCCAGATTCTTACTCTCAGCGATGCAGCCCACGCCGCGCCTCCCTACCCAGCCCCCGCTTGCTAATGGCGGATTCAGGCATCTGCGCTGCTTCTCTGCTGGGGGAATTACCGTAGGGCTCTCAATCTGCGAGTTTTAATTGTTTATTTATTTTTCCTACCTGTTATGTTGCCCTCTGTGCTTCCAAAGCTCGGCACAGATTCGGCAGTGAGAAGGTTTCCTGGTGTTTGGAAACTTCTCTCTTTTTAAGATTCCCTTCCCGGGACGGAACTCCATCCCTCCCTCTTTTGTCTCTTTTTTTTGTCTTTAATATTTTTTACTACCTCCTTTCTAAGAGTTGGGTTGCGTTTCTGGGTGCCTGATGTCCTCTGCCGGCATCCAGAAGTTGTTTTGTGGAATTTACTTGACGTTTAAATGCTCTTTTGATGAATTTGTGGGGGAGAAAGTATTCTCCCCATTCTACTCCTCCGCCATCTTGGCTCCTCCCCCTATCCAGTGACATTTTAATGTTGTCACTAACATTCTCTGTAACTTGTGGAGGGAATAGAAGATTAAAAGTGGCTTCATGACTTATTTATAATTAAGTGCTTATTTATACTTCATATCACTGTTTACTTATAGGGGAAGTGAGTATAAATTATTTTTCTATGTTAGTAATTGTTTCAATGGGTTAATTCAAACATGAAAATACTATTCTTTTTCAATAAAGCTACTATCACATGCAATTTCAATTTCTACACTTATGAAAATTTGCTTTGCAATGTAGCAGCAATTTTCAAAACCACAGTTTCTCATTTTCAGAGAATTCTAATATCTCTCCCACAAGCATTATTGTGAGGTTGACATATAAAATTTTATTTTTTAATAACTGATCAACAAAGTTTACTGCTACCTACTTTAGGATCCTGCAGAGTCAAAGACTGACTCAACCTTGCTATCAAAGGCTACTGTGGGGACACATGCCAGCCCATGGAGGGGTGTGGCTGAGGCAGCTGCAGTTTGGGTACAGGCTGCAGGCCACCTGGGAGCACTGTGCCTCCACTGCACAGAGGTAGGTGGCTGAGTCTTCCAGCTGGGAGGCTGTGATGTGTAGGGTACTATACCGCTCCTTAGAATTCACTGTGGAACTCAGTCTTTCATTCTGCTTCATCCCTGAAGCTATGAAAAACAGACTGATGAGGCTGCCTCCAGGATTCTGCTGGAACCACTGCAGAGTCTTCACTGTGGCAGAAAAATTGCACCTCAGAGTACAGTTGGCTCCCTCCTGGAGATTCAGGACTGAAGGGCTCTGCTCCACCTTCATCGTTCTCACCCCTGCTTGGAAAGAGAAAAACAAACACATACAGTGTCTCTGGGGAGTCATGGATGCAGTTTCCAGACCTGTAAGCTATCTCAGGCAACACCCATGAGGATGTAGGACCATCTAGGAGCTCTGGGTCAGCTCACCTTCCCTCCCTTCCCAGGTGCACTCTAGGACAGCCCAGACTCACAGCAAACCTGGACCCCCAGAAGGCCCAGCAAGGCTTCCCACCACCTCTTCATGACTCCTTGCTCATTTACTGGGGTACCTTTGCCCCTACTCTGGAGGGTGTAGAGTCTTGGGTCCAGAGAAGTGTTCTTACTGTCAAAATGTTCCAGTTTTACTGGAACTCACTAGTATTACTGAGAACCAGTCACATCTGAGCTCTGTCATTCACTCAACAGGAAGCTCCACCCACAGCCAACCAGGGAGATTGTGCAGTAATCTCTCCAGAATTGTAGTTGCAAACAGTGCAGGAGGGTAGGAACAATGTCTTTAATATATGAAGATATAAGGCATTTTAAAAATACTTTATGTAAGAAAAGTTTGTGCAAGAGTGTGTGAGAAAGGGTGGATGTTACTTCTGAGAAGATCAGTGTCTTAGTTGTGTTAAATGGAGCCTTGAAGAATCATAGGAAGAGTGGGCTTGCTCCCAAATTACTTAGAATGACAGAGCATTTAAGAATTCAGTTGTATGACAAGTCAGCCTTTAAAAAGAACAAAACATTGTCATTTGCTACAATACAGATGGACCTTGAGGGCATTATGCTAAGTGAGTGGATCAGACAAAGACAAATACCATATAAATACTCCACTCCATGTGGAGTATTTTTTTTTTAATCAAGCTCATAGATAGAACAAATTAGTGGCTGTCAAAGGCAGGGATGAGGGATGGAAATGAAATAGATGAATGGGGTCAAAAGGTATAAACTCTAAGATATAAAATAAATGTTGTGGGGATGTAATGTATGGCAAGATGACTATGGTTCATATATATTTGTTCAAATATTGCATATTTGAAAGTTGCTAAGAGAGTAGATCTTGAAAGCTCTCATCATAAGAAAAAAACTTGCAACTCTGTACGGCACATGTTACTAGACTTGTTGTAATGATCATTCCACAGTATATTTAAATATCGAATCATTGTGCCATATATCTGAAACTAAGACCATGCTTTATTTAGTTATATCTCATTTAAAAAATGATTTTTATATGTAAATTCTGATAAAGGAAAACTGATACAAGCAGTATGTACGAAGACAGTGATGCATTTTCTTGAAATTGAGAGCTCTAGAAACCCAGTAGATACAGTTGACATCTGCACAGAATATTATTCTAGTAAGATTTCAGTGGATTAAAAGAAACACAGGATATATGTATAATGTCCATTCTGACTTAACTTCAACCTTCCTCCTTCTCCTGCCCAATTGGTGGACAGATGTGCTACACAGCTGATTCTGAAAAGGATACACATTGCTGGTCAAATTAAATATTGTCCTTTTCTTTCCTTTTTCTATCTGTGTTTCTTACTTTTTAATCCTTTCTTTTTTGCTCCTGAGTATTCTTGCTTCTTCTAGTCTCAGGGGAGATATATGAAAACTTCCTAGGTTCATGGAGTTGGGAGAATTTAATCACAAAATTTAAATATTGAAAACAGGTAATGGAGATGTTTCCTGTTGAGATTCCATGCTCACAGAGCTCGGTAATATTAATATCCCCATTCCTCTACCTCTGCTCAGAGAATCATCCTCATAATTGATTTAGAGAGGTAAAGACTTCAGCTTTCCTAAGTTTATAGAGAAAGACAAAGCTGAAACTTTAGATAAGTGAAAAGTGAAGTCGCTCAGTCATGTCCGACTCTTTGCAACCACATGGACTGGAGCTCACCAGGCTCCTCCATCCATGGGATTCTCCAGGCAAGAATATTGGAGTGGGTTCCCATTTCCTTCTCCAGTGAAACTTCCAGACCCAGGGATCAAACCCAGGTTTCCCACATTGCAGGCAGACGCTTTAACCTCTGAGCCACCCGGGAAGCTGAAGGCCTGGGAAGGACTTCAGCTTTCCTAAGTTTATAGAGAAAGACAAAGCTGAAACTAGATAAACTTTACACAACTACTGTTCCCCTCTCCCCACCTTTGCTATGTATAATTTGACTGTTCTATGCTCTCTGGTTGTTGTTCAGTCTCTCAGTCTTGTCTGACTCTTTGTGGCCCCATGGATTTCCAGACAAGAGGCTTCCCTGTCCTTTACCATCTCCCAGAGCAGCAGCAGCAGAGCTTGCTCACACTCATGTCCATTGAGTCAATGATGACATCCAACCATTTCATCCTCTGTCATCCCCTTCTCCTCCTGCCTTCAGTCTTTCCCAGCATCAGGGTCTTTTCTAATGAGTCAGCTCTTCATATCAGGTGGCCAAAGTATTGGAGCTTCAGCTTCAGCATCAATCCTTCCAATGAATATTCAGGACTGATTTCCTTCAGGATTGACTGGTTTGATCTCCTTGCAGTCCGAGGTACTCTCAAGAGTCCTCTCCAATGCCACAGTTCAAAGGCATCGATTCTTTGATGCTCAGCCTTTGTTATGGTCCACCTCTCACATCCATATGTGAATACTGGAAAAAACCATAGCTTTGACTAGACAGACCTTTGCTGGCAAAGTAATGTTTCCGCTTCCCCCATCCCCACCCCCAGATAAAGGTTGATTTTATCAGTATCAATTTTCTTTTATGGTACACTCCCAAGTTTTGACAACTTGCTTAGCACAATTTAGCTGCAAGCACTTAAAATAGTCTTTTCTTTTCTTTTCATTTTTTTATTAAAGGATAATTCCTTTACAGAATTCTGTTGCTTTCTGTCAAACCTCAACATGAATCAGCCATAGGTATGCATATATCCTCTCCCTTTTGAACCTCCCTCCCATCTCCCTCCCCATCCCACCCCTCTAGATTGATACAGAGCCCCTGTTTGAGTTTCCTGAGCCATACAGCAAATTCCCATTGGCTATCTATTTTAAATACGGTAATATAAGTTTTCATGTTATGCTCTCTCCATACATTTCACCCTCTCCTCACCCCTCCCCATGTCCAAAAGTCTATTCTCCATATTCTCTGTTGCTGCCCTTAAAATAAATTCTTCAGTACCATATTTCTAGATTCTATATACATGCATTAGAATATGATACTTATATTTCTCTTTCTGACTCACTTCACTCTGTATAATAGGTTCTAGGTTCATCCACCTCAACAGAACTGACTCAAATGTGATCCACTTTATGGCTGAGTAATATTCCATCGTGTGTATGTACCACAACTTCTTTATCCATTCATCTGTCAATGGACATCTAAGTTGCTTCCATGTTCTAGCTATTGTAAATAGTGCTGCAATGAACAATGGGATACATGTGTCTTTTTCCACTTTGGTTTCCTCAGGGTATATGCCTATGAGTGGGATTGCTGAGTCATATGGTGGTTTTATTCCTAGTTTTTTTTTTTTTTTTTTTTCAAATGGTCAGATCCGGTCTCAAGATCTTTTTTTTTTTTTTTTTTTGGTTTTAATTTTATTTTATTTTTAAACTTTACATAATTGTATTAGTTTTTAAAGAAATTTCCATATCATCTTCCATAGTGGTTGTATCAATTTACATTTCCACCAACAGTGCAAGAGCATTCCCTTTTCTCCACAACCTCTCTGGAATTTATTGTTTGTAAACTTGTTGATGATGGCCATTCTGATTAGTGTGAGGTGATATTTGTAGCTTTGATTTGCATTTCTGTCTCTGTTTTTTTAATATGCTGTCCATGGGGTCGCTAAGAGTTGGACACAACTGAGCGATTTCACTTTTACTTTTCACTTTCATGCATTGGAGAAGGAACTGGCAACCCACTCCAGTGTTCTTGCCTGGAGAATCCTAGGGATGGAGAAGCCTGGTGGGCTGCTGTCTATGGGGTTGCACAGAGTCAGACATGACTGAATTGACTTAGCAGCAGCAGCAGGTTTGTCATAGCTTTTCTTCCAAGGAGCAAGTGTATTTTAATTTCGTGGTTGCAGTCACCATCTGCAGTGATTTGGGAGCCCAAGAAAATAAAATCTGTCACTATTTCCACTATTTCCCCATCTATTTGCCATGAAGTGATGGGACTGAATGCCATGATTTTAGTTTTTTGAATGCTGGGTTTTAAGCCAGTTTTTTCACTCTCCTCTTTCACCTTCATCAAGAAGCTCTTTAGTTCCTCTTCACTTTCTGCCATAAGGGTGATGTCATCTACATACCTGAGGTTATTGATATGTCTCCTGGCAATCTTGATTCCAGCTTGTGATTCATCCAGCCTGCCATTTCGCATGATGTGCTCTGCATATAAATTAAATAAGCAGGGTGACAATATACAGCCATGACATACTCCTTTCCCAATTTGGAACCAGTCTATTGTTCCATGTCTGATTCTGACTGTTGCTTCTTGACCTGCATACAGGTTTCTCAGGAGATAGGTAAGGTGGTCTGGTATTCCCATCTCTTTCAGAATTTTCCACAGTTTGTTGTGATCCACACAGTTAAAGGCTTTAGCATAATCAATAAAGCAGAAGTAGATGTTTTTCTGGAATTCTCTTGCTTTTTCTATGATGCAACAGATGTTGGCAATTTGATCTCTGGTTCCTCTGCCTTTTCTAAATCCACCTTAAACATCTCGAAATTCTCAGCTCACATACTGTTGAAGCCTCGCTTGGAGAACTTTGAGAATTACCTTGCTAGCGTGTGAAAAGAGTGCAATTGTGTAGTAGTTTGAACATTTGCTCTCTGGGCTCCTCTCTTTGGAACATCTGGAACCATCAGAATTTTTACTTCTTGTACATCCTTTTGCGCCCCCTAGTGTGCAGAAGCAAAGCTCACTTTAGACCAACTAATTGGTGATGGACAGGGAGGCCTGGCATGCTGAAGTCCACGGGGTAGAGTCAGACATGACTAAGCGTATGAACTCACTCAACTCAATATTACACAACCCCAACTCCACTCACTTCCTGTTTCTTGGTCAAAGAAATGCTGAAGGTCAGAAAACAATATAACCGCCTGGATTAAATGGGGATTAAAAATGAACCAATCCTACTTTTAAGATGGAATTTCATGAAAATTAATACTGTAAAATAATTTGACAGTTCCCATCTACTGCTATTTGATTTTTTTTTACTTAGTTCAAAATAAGTGCATAAATGTTTACTAAAATTTTACTGTAAATGAGGTAATTTATGAAATCTTAAGAATATGTAAAAGGGATGAGACAGCAATTTACAGTCCACCTATAAAACAAAAGTAAACATAATTATAAAAGAATCAAAGAGTAGGACCATAAGAGGAAAGTACTGAAAGCTATATGATCCCAGGGGAGAGAGAAATATTTCACTTGATACAGGTGAACAAAATCTTATTAAAAGGTGATTGCTTTCTCTTTCCCCCATTTTTATAAGAATATTGCAGAATATGGATAAAATTTTAGGAAAGCTTTTGTAATTTTATTAAGTTTAACATTAAGAGGAATTCATGAATCTATGGAGGATTAAAATAATAAAACATTATATATAAATTAAAATTCTCTTTTACTCTTCACTTCCAAATTTGACCATTTTGATCGTTCATAGATTTGGAATTGATGCCAGCAGGTTTACTTTAGATATATATACAGTAAGTCTCCTACATACGAACCTACAAGTTGAGAGCTTTCAAAGAAGCAAACATGGAGCTTACTAATGAAGATCTGAACTGAAGGCCCAGGTAAGGATGAAGAGAGACAAGAGGAAGAAGCAACTAAACAACCAAAGAGATTCACAGAGCAGGAAATGGCAAGGGGATTTTCTTTGTTGGAGGAAGCACTGTTAGTTTCTGAGGCAGAGGACCAGAGCATAGAACAGTACACAAAGATTGCAGCAGCTGTTCAGAATGGAGTCCAGTGCTACTGAATCTTTTATGATGAGAAAAAGAGTTACCACCCAGACAAGGCCTGGATCATTCTTTTCAAGAGGGTAGATAGAATTGAATCCAGCAAGGAAGCAGAACGTATGCCATTAACATCAGGTGTGAATGAAATCACAGTCTGCCCTCCATCTCCTATTGCTAATGACTCTTCAGCTGTACCATCTCCCACCTCCTCTCCCTTCTCCATCAGTAACTTTTCCTGCCTGTTCACTCAGTGCTATAGTCCCAGGACGCCAGCTGTTGTACTGTACTACTGTACTTTTCAAGGTACAGTACTGTAGGATGAAAAGTTTTGTGTTTGTTTGTTATATATTATTGTGTGATAAAGTATTATAAACCTATCACAGTACTATATAGTCGATTGTGTCAGTTCGGTACCTAGGCTAAGTTTGTTGGACTTACGAACATACTGGGCTTAACGAACACACTCTCGGAACAGAACTCATTCCTACGTAGGGGACTTACTGTAGGTATACTAAATACACAAACCAATAGAAAATATATAGTATTTTTAGTATTTTATTTAATTTTTATTTAATATGAAATGATGCATATTGTGATATATTTCTGTAACTTGCTTTACGAACCCAATAATAAATCTTGTAGGTCTTCTTATATTAATATAGGTTAATGTATATATATATATATATATATATATATATATACTAACATAGGTTCTTCTGCTGTATTGTATTCCATACTATGCATATACTACCCTTTAGATGGCCCTTCCCCTATTGATGGTTGTTCCTACTGCCTTGTGTGTAAGGACTGAAGTCCCCTCCCTTACCCAGTGAACACACCAGGCCCATCAAAGAGACATTACAAAGGAGTGTCAATTCTGCTTAAGGGGCAGTGAGGGAGTCCAAGAGGACACCAAGTTAGTGAACAAAATTAACTTCTGCAAGATAAGACTTAATTTTTTAAAAAGACATAAGTTCAAAAAAAATAATTTTCAAACAGAAAAAGAGAGTGGAGGAAAGTTAGCAGAGATGAAACTAAGAAATTAAGATTTACTTACAGAAAAGGATGAAACCAAAAATGAGGACATTTCATAATCTGACACAGCAAAAGATCAGAGACAGCTATGAATAACAGCTTTAAGGAAACATTTTTAAATGTATCATTTAAAAGGAACCACTTTTCAAGTTTCTCTAAAAACACATTAAGGGAAAGTGGGAAACCTCATCCTCAGAATTATACGTAATCATTCTGAGTACCAGAAATTAGTGAAAATTTTAATCAAGGAAGGCCTCAGCTGTCTTATTTATGCACTTCATAGTTATTTACTAGAGGGTTATTACTGACTGAATCATATCCCCCACCTAAATTCGTATGTTGAAGCTTAATTCCCAGTACTCAGAATCTGACTGTATCTGGCCTTAAGTCTTAATATAAAATGAAGTCATATGGGTAGGTACTAATCCATGTAAGTAGTGTCCTTGTAAGAAGAGGAAATTTGGACACAGACATGCAAGGAACAGAAGTAAGACTTGGCGAAAGCAGTGAGAAAGAAGTCATCTTTCTCAAACAAAGGCAAGAGGCCTCAAAGAAACTAACCCTGACAGTACCTAAATCTTAGATTTATAGCATCTAGAACTATGAGAAAACAAATGTTTGCTACTTAAGCCACCTGGGCTAAGGTATTTTATTATGGCAGCCTTAGGAAACTATCACAAGGGTCAATTGTAATATCCTATCATAAGAAATGTCACAAAAAAACAACTTGAAGTCATCACTTTCCAGGTCTTGGTTCTTTGCCTGTTTGAGTGATGCAAAACTGTATTCCAGAAAGATCTGAGTTTTCAATGGTCCTGTTTAAGTTTTGATTGCTGATGTTTTCCATTAAGCTTAACCACTGGACGTGAAAGTAGGAAGTGGCTCCAAACACAGTATTCTCTTCTTCCATTGTATGAAAGCAATCCAATATCCTCTTGTTATTCAAGATCAATCACTCCAGCTAATAGGTCCTTTATTCTTCCATGTTGATTTGATGGCTAGAGAGCCCAAAATATCCAGTCTCATTGTCCAGTGACTGGAGCCATTGTTTTGCCCTCTGGTGAAAGAATTCTTCCCTTAGGGACTAAGATCTCCAAATCTACATGCATAAAGTTGCCAGCTTGGAAATCTATTAAAGTTTGTTAATGGATTATTAGGTGTAACAGTGAGAGGAGTCACTCCCTTCTTTTGATTCCAGGTCCCATGTATTCTGGCTACATGGAGACAGTAACATACAATGGTCTCTGATTCAAAGCACATGCTGAACCCTGTTACACACATAGCCATCCTATCATGTTGCCTTCCAACTGGTACTATCTAGAAAGTGAAAGTCGCTCAGCCATGTCCAACTCTTTGCAACCCTATGGCCTATACAGTCCATGGAATTCTCCTGGCCATAATACTGGAATGGGTAGCCTTTCCCTTCTCCAGGAGATCTTTCCAACCCAGGGATCTAATCCAGGTCTCCCACATTGCAGGCAGATTCTTTACCAGTTGAGCCACCAGGGAAGCCCAAGAATACTGGAGTGGGTAGCCTATCCCTTCTCCAGCAGATCTTCCTGACCCAGGAATTGAAACGGGGTCTCCTGCATTGCAGGTGGATTCTTAACCAGCTGAGCTCCAGGGAAGTCCTAGTTAATTACTGGAAAAGTCCAAATTGTTAATATAATAGATAAAGTAGCTCAAGATTTTCATTTTATTTCTAATATAATTTATTATTGTAGAAAACTTCTAAAAATCATACAATCATATAAATAACAATGAATTATTAATAAAAAGAAAGAAGAGAGGGACCTGGGGAGTGAGGAAGACCACTTTGATTTCACAGGCACAGTTAGGGTTGGTAGGTTGGATTATGGTCTCCCAGCTGCTTGGGATCCTTGGTGTAGGACTTATTTTTCTTCAAACTCAGCTTGAGTTCAGAATCAAAAGAAAAACTTCAAATCAAAAACTGCTCCTAGATAAAGTGCCCCCTGTAGTTCTACAGGACATGTGGTTTAACCAATGACAGTGAGTCACCTGGAAAGAGAGATAGAAGAGAGTGTGATCCAAAAACAGAAAGGAAGGTTGGGAGGGAAAGAGACATTAAACCAGCATACATTTCTTGTTCTTAATTGTGTTTCTCCAATACCCCATTTACTTTCCTTATATTTATTCATCAATCACTTAAACACATTTATTACAAACCATATCAGTTGGTCCTAAAATTATTGTTATTTCCAGACTCACCATTTAACTAAGATAAAACCATGATCACAATCTACTTGTTTTCTTTATATTTTGAGAGCTCTGATGCATTTTTCACTTTCATTCATTGGAGAAGGAAATGGCAACCCACTCCAGTGTTCTTGCCTGGAGAATCCCAGGGACGGGGAAGCCTGGTGGGCTGCCATCTATGTGGTCGCACAGAGTCGGAAACGACTGAAGCGACTTAGCAGCGGTAGCAGCAGCAGCAGCATGCACGTATCTCCTTATACATTGTGCTGCTGCTGCTGTTTAGTCCGGAGAAGGCGATGGCACCCCACTCCAGTACTCTTGCCTGGAGAGTCCCATGGACGAAGGAGCCTGGTAGGCTGCAGTCCATGGGGTCTCGAGGAGTCAGACACGACTGAGCGACTTCCCTTTCACTTTTCACTTTCATGCATTGGAGAAGGAGATGGCAACCCACTCCACTGTTCTTGCCTGGAGAATCCCAGGGACGGGGGAGCCTGGTGGGCTGCCGTCTATGGGGTCACACAAAGTCGGACACGACTGAAGTGACTTAGCAGCAGCAGCAGCAGCTGTTTAGTCATTAAGTCGTGTCCAGCTCTTTGCGACCCAGTGGACTGTAGCCCACCAGGCTCCTCTGTCCATGGGATTTTCCAGGCAAGAATACTGGAGTGGGTTGCCATTTCCTTCTCCAGGGGATTTTCCCAACCCAGGGACTGAACCTGCATCTCCTAAATTGGCAGGTGGCTTCTTTACCACTGAACCACCTGGGGAAAACCCCTCATACATTACAGTGTAGGCCAAATAGGCAACCAGAAAACTCCCTCCTCCTCCTTCTCCTCTTTCTCTAGAGTATTCATTATGTTCCAAGTCCTTAAGAACACAAGGACTATAAAAACTTCTTATATAATTCTTCCCATCCTAGACAAAAAGTTTATATGGATCTCAAATGTATACTGGTTCCAGTATCATCCTAGTATTCATTAAAATTCTTATCAATATTCTAGCAGAGTTTGAATTACTAAACTTACTACCAGATTAATTATGACAATTTTAACATACAAGAATTAAACTCTAACATTCTAACAGTGAAATCATACAAGAACAGGGCGAAAGCAAGGCAGGGGGGAAAATGCCCATAGCTGGAAGAAAGTAGCAAAGGAGTTATATTCACAAATTTCTGATGTAGATTTACAGAATTTGAGAGAATACCAAAAGAATGAGAAGCTACTTTTATAACTGAGAAAAAGTCTTTAGATATGATGAATTCTAAATCTCCATTCTCCTTAGGTACTATTCTTAAAGAGTTGCCAGAACAAATATGACTATAACAGTTTTCTAAGCCCTGTAAGATTCTAATCAATCTCTTAGTGTTTACCAACTTCAGAAGCCCTCCTAAGTGAAATAAATATTCAGAGAAAATATTCTAACATTTTGTGACCAACACAGTGAGACCCAGGGGGAAAAAAAATCAAGAAAATTGTCTGTGACTGACCAAGTTAAGGAGGCAAATTTTCAGGGAGAGAACATGAGCCGTTCATCTCTAGTTTTCTGCATTAAGCGAGACACAAAGCGGTAAATGAAAACCCATACAGTCAATCCCTCAAAACAGTCAACCTCAAGGCACGTCCTTAAGCATCTGATTAGTACATGATAAGAACATCATTCTAGGATCTTAACTACTTATTGTTATGTGGTTTCTAAAGCAAGTAAAAAGTTCCCAAAATAAAATTTACCAGACATGGAACTGTAGGCTTATATAAAAGTACCTCTGTCTGCTCAGCTCTCTTTGCCTCATTTGCAATCATATAGAAAAGATCATTTAAAATAAAACAAGAAGCAATCTTGAGTGTCTGAAAACTCCACTACCATGAGTGGTTTGTGTTCAAGTCCTCCTGCAGTCCCAGGCACTGTGGCACTCAGTGCACAGAAGTACTCAGCTGAGTCACTCCAATGGGCTGAGAATTTCCTCAGGTTGAAGGAAAAATCACTGCTCTTAAATTCAGCCACGAAGCCTCTAATGCCTTGAACCATGGTGTTCCCTGCAAAGTACTTGAGGAGCAGCTGGGGTCTTTGCCTGGGGTACTGGATGTACCAGAAGAGATAGGGAGTTGCACTGTAGGAATAGTTACACTTCAGCGCCAGTGAGGTTCCTTCAGAGACCAAAACAGGGTCATCAGGCTGGGTCACTGACTGGCCTCTGGAATCTCCTGCAAAATCAATGTTATGTCAGTAAAGGCAATGCAGACATCACTGTGAAAAGAATTGTATTTGTAGTAAGAGTCTGTAGAAGTACAGATCACTAAGAAATTTTACTCATTCAGGGCAAATATCATCCCCAGTACTGAGATGAGCAGCAGCAGCATGGCTGAGCAGTGGAAACGCTGTGAAGTCTTTTCTGAATGATCTCCCCTGAGCAGACAGGAAAGTAGCAGGAAAAAGAAGTTTAAGTCTGGACAAGTTCCTTGCTAAGATAAAAACGCAAAAGCTGCTGAGATGAGCCTGCAGCTTTCAGATGTTTGATGTCTGATTCCTCTCTCTTGCCTCTGCAGAAAACTCAGCAAGCTGCAGGGAAGAAGGACTGAACAGGGGAAGCTGAATAAGATCTTTAGTTTGTGCAACATCACCCTCTGATGGCCAAATGTAGAACAAAGATCCCAAGGCCCCACGGAGAGCTAATTACTGTCTTCCTTTTATTTTCTGAGCTATATCAAAAACTTCTGTCTTCCCAATAGGTGTTTACCATCCCAAATCTATGATGGTCTGTTAGTCCTAGAGTCTACAGAAAATGAAGAAAAAGAAAAGAAAGTGAAGTCACTCAGTCGTGTCCGACTCTTTGCAACCTCATAGACTGTAGCCTACCAGGCTCCTCTGTCCATGGAATTTTCCAGGCAAGAGTACTAGAGTGGGTTAGCCATTTCCTTCCAATGTTTTTACCATCCCAAATCTATGATGGTGTGTTAGTCCTAGAGTTTACAGAAAATGAAGAAAAAGAAAAGAAAGTGAAATCACTCAGTCGTGTCTGACTCTTTGCAACCCCGTGGACTATAGCCTACCAGGCTCCTCTGTTGGAATTTTCCAGGTAAGAGTATTAGAGTGGGTTGCCATTTCCTTCTCCAGGAGATCTTCCCCACCCAGGGATCGAAACTGTGTCTCCCACATTGCAGGCAGGCCCTTTACCGCTGAGCCATCTGGGAAGCCTATAGAAATTAGATGTCATATAAAAGTAGAGTAACAAGTTACTTCACTGAGAAATTAGTTTATAAAAGGTATCTCAGAGTTGGAATTTGAGTCTATGAGAATCTTTGGAATTAGGCTAAATGCCTCAGACACTTCTGTCATGGCAGTGATGGAAGATGGCAGAGATGTTTTCTTTGACTAATGCTCATGAGTCCACATGATGCTTGTGAAATCTTTTAGATGTAAAGACAGGGCCCCAAACTATAAGACATTGATGAAGAAAATTGAAAGAGACACAAATAAATGGAAAGATATATTGTTCTCATGTATTGGAAGAATTAATATTGTTAAAATATTCATACTACCCAAAGCAATCTATAGGTTCAACGCATGCGGGCATGCTCAGTGCAGTCCAAATCTTTGCAACCTCACAGATTGTAGCCTGCCAGGCTCCTCTGTCCATGGAATTTTCCAGGCAAGAATACTGGAGCAGGTTGTCATTCCCTGCTCCAGGGGATCTTGCTGACACAAGGATTGAACCCACATCTCCCGAATTTGCAGGCAGATTCTTTACCACTGAGTCACTTGGGAAGCCCATAGTTTCAATGTAATCATATCAAAATGCCAATGGCACCTTTCACAGAAATAAGAAAAAATAATCTCAAAACTTTTATAGAACTAAAAATGATCCTGAATATCCAAAGCAATCTTGAGAAAGAATAGCAAAGTAGGAGGCATCACACTTCCTGACTTCAAGCTATATTACAAGCTATAGCAATAAAACTGTTTGCTGCTGCTGCTGCTAAGTCACTTCAGTCGTGTCCGGCTCTGTGTGACCCCATAGACTGCAGCCCATCAGGCTCCTCTCTCCATGGGATTTCCCAGGCAAGAGTGCTGGAGTGGGCTGCCATTTCCCTCTCCAAAAACTGTTTGATATTGACATAAAAACAATCACACTGATCAATGGAAAGGAATAGAGAGCCCAGAAAAAATTCACATATATATGACCAGTTAATTTACAATAAAAGAATATACAATGGATCAAAGACAATGTTTTCAATAAATGGTGATGAGAAAACTGCACAGTCACATGCAGAGTAATGAAAGAGCACCCCTATTATACTCCACAAAAAAATCAACGGAAAATGGTTTAAAGACTTGATCATAAGACCTGAAAACATAAAACTCATAGAAGAAAACATTAAGCTATTTTCAATAACATATAAGCATCATGAAAGCATTAAGGTAATGAAATAAGTCAGATGATATTACTTATGTATGGAATCTTAAAAAAAACAAAAAAACTTATGGAGAACAGATTGGATATTGCCAGAGGTAGTGGTCAGTACTTTGGTGCAATCTCAAAATCTGTGGAATGATCTCTGTTCATTTCCAAGACAAACCATTCAATATTACAGTAATGCAAGTCTATGCCCCAACTACTAATGCCAAAGAAGCTCAACTTGAAAGGTTCTAAAAAGACCTACAAAACCTTTTAGAACTAAGGCAAAAAATAGATGTCCTTTTCATCATAGGTAACTGGAGTACAAAAGTAGGAAGCCAAGAGATACCTGGAGTAACAGGCAAGTTTGGCCTTGGCCTTGGAGTACAAAATGAGGCAGGGCAAAGGCTAACAAGAGTTTTGCCAAGAGAACACTCTGGTCATAGCAAATAAGCTCTTCCAACAACACAGAGACTCTACACATGAATATCACCAGGTGGTCAATAGCGAAATCAGATTGCTTATATTCTTTGCAGCCAAAGATGGAGAAGCTCCATACAGTCAGCAAAAACAAGACCAAATCTTCTGCTTTGTGTCTAGAATTTTGGTTTTGTCCTCTCCCCATTCTACTACCTTCTAGAGGATTCTGTCACCTAATTAGGTAAAAAAGTTGGTTCTGCCATGAAAATATTGTTTCCCTCAAATAAACCTAAGTTAATTAGGGTACACTGTTGTAACCAAGATCTCCCTCCTTCCATCCCAAAAGGCACTGGCTTAAAGAATGTGACTGCTCTCTCAAATAACCACTTCTATTTAGGTGAGAGATTGGGATGACACAGCAAATCTGCTCCATGCAGTGGTTCAGGGGTGCAGGCTCCTTCCTTCGTGGTGCTTTTTCATCCCCTAGGGTATTGCCTTGACTCTACACATGGATGTCAGCAGATGGTCAATACCAAAATCAGATTGATTCTATTTTTTGCAGCCAAGATGGAGAAGCTCTATATACAGTCAGCAAAAACAAAACCAAGAGCTGACTGTGGCTCAGATCATGAACTCCTTATTGCCAAATTCAGACTTAAATTGAAGAAAGTAGGGAAAACCACTAGGCCGTTCAGGTATGACCTAAATCAAATCCCTTACAATTATACAGTGGAAGTGACAGATAGATTTGAGGCATTAGATCTGATATACAGAGTGCCTGAAGAACTATGCACAGAGGTTCATGACATTGTACAGCAGGCAGTGATCAAACATCCCCAAGAAAAAGAAATGCAAAAGGCAAAATGGTTATCAAGAAAGCTTTACAAATAATTGAGAAAAGGAGAGAAGCTAAAGGCAAAGGAGAAAAGGAAAGATGTAGCCATCTGAATGTAGAGTTCCAAAGAATAGCAAGGAGAGATAAGAAAGCCTTCTTAAGTGAACAATGCAAAGAAATAGAGGAAAACAATAGAATAGGGAGGACTAGAGGTCTCTTCGAGAAAATTAGAGATGCCAAGGGAATATTTCATGCAAAGATTGGCACAATAAAGGATAGAAATGGTATGGACCTAACAGAAGCAGAAGATCTTAAAAAGTGGCAAAAATACACAGAAAAACTGTAGAAAAAAGATCTTAATGACAAATGACCAGGATGGTGTAATCATTCACCTAAAGCCAGACATCTTGGAATGTGAAGTCAAGTGGGTTTTAGGAAGCATCACTATGAACAAAGCTTGTGGAGGTGATGGAGTTCCAGCTGAGATATTTTGAATCCTACAATATGATGTTGTGAAAGTGCTGCACTCAATATGCCAGCGAATTTGGAAAACTCAGCAGTGGCCACAGGACTGGAAAAGGTCAGTTTTCACTCCAATCACAAAGAACAATGCCAAAGAATATTCAAACTACCACACAATTGCACTCATTTCACTTGCTAGCAAAGAATGCTCAAAATTAACCAAGCGAGGCTTCAACAGTATGTGACCCAAGAACTTCCAGATGTTCAATTTTAATTTAGAAATGGCAGAGGATCCAGAGATCAAATTGCCAATATCCATTGGATCATAGAAAAAGCAAGAGAATTCCAGAAAAATATCTACTTCTGCTGCACTGACTACGCTAAAGCCTTTAACTGTGTGGATGACAACAAACAGTGGAAAATTCTTAGAAATGGGAATACCAGACCACCTTGCCTGCCTCCTGCAAAACCTATATACAGGTCAAGAAGCAACAGTTAGAACCGGACATGGAACAGAAGACTGGTTTCAAATTGCGAAAGGAGTACATCAAGGCTGTATATTATCAACCTCCTTATTTAACTTCTATGCAGAGTACACCATCAGAAACACCGGGCTAGACGAAGCACAGGCTGGAATCAAGATTGCAGGAAGAAATATCGATACCCTCAGATACGCAGATGACACCACCCTTATAGCAGAAAGTGAAGAGGAACTGAAGAGCCTCTTGATGAAAGTGAAAGAGGAGAATGAAAAAGCTGCCTTAAAACTCAACATTCAAAAAACTAAGATCATGGCATCTGGTCCCTTCACTTTATGGCAAATAGATGGGGAAACAATGGAAACAGTGACAGACTATTTTCTTGGGCTCCAAAAGCACTGCAGATGGTGACCGCAGCCATGAAATTAAAGATTCTTGCTCCTTGGAAGAAAAACAGCATATTAAAAAGCAGAGTCATTACCTTTCCAACAAAGGTCTGTCTAGTCACAGCTATGGTTTTTCCAGTATTCATGTATGGATGACAGAGTGTGACCAGAAAGAAAGGCTGAGCACTGAGGAATTGATGCTTTTGAACTGTGGTGTTGGAGAAACTCTTGAGAGTCCCTTGGACTGCAAGGAGATCAAACCAGTCTATCCTAAAGGAAATCAGTCCTAAATATTCATTGGAAGGACTGACGCTGAAGCTCCAATACTTTGGCCACCTGATGTGAAGAGCTGACTCATTAGAAAATACCCTGATTCTGGGAAAGATGGTAGTGAGTAGTAGAAGGGGACAACACAGCTCGAGATGGTTGAATGGCATCACCAACTCAATGGACATGAGTTTGAGCAAGCTCCGGGAGATGGTAAAGGACAGGGAAGCCTGGCATGCTGCAGTCCACACGGTTGCAAAGAGCCAGACATAACTGAACAACAACAACAACAAAGTGGTCAGAGATGTCGGGAGAAATGAATGAAAGTGGCAAAAAGTAAGACAGAGTCCATACTGATGAGAGTAGTGCTGCCACATGGAAAGAAGTAACTCTGGTTAGGAAGTCTTTGCCTTAAGGGCTAAAGGAAATACAAATACAGAAATCTCTGCAGCTAGAGGAAATACAACCATACCAAAAGACCAATCTCTGGGACTTCCCTAGTGGTCCATGGTTGACTCCACACTACCAGTGCAGGGGGCACAGGTTTGATCCTTGGTCAGGGAAGATCCTGCATGTCACAAGGCCAAAAAAAAAAAAAAAAAAGCATTATCTCTGAATATCTGGGAATGGAGAAATTCTCTGTTTTCTATATGATTAATGAGGCCCTCTGACAAAAGTCAGAAAACTTTTTCTTTTTTTTTTAAATTTAATTTAATTTTATTTTTAAATTTACAATATTGTATTGGTTTTGCCATATATCAAAATGAATCCACCACAGGTATACATGTGTTCCCCATCCTGAGCTTTTCTTTGATTCCAGGAGAATGAGCCCAGTTCTCTCCTGGGTTTTTCATTCATGTGTTCCTTCCTGTCAAGGCTGACTTTCATTTAGTAATCTGTCAGTTTGTAAATGTGTAGTCTGTAATTGTGGACTTCTGATTCCTAGTCCTGTCTAGTTACCTCTCATCTCATCCAAATTTCCTCTTAACTAAAAGAGTAGAAATAGAGAATAAACCAAAATCCTTAAGAGTAAAAATATTAAGGATCATGTAGAGGTGAGAGATTTACACATATTTCCAGAATACAGAAAGTAAATGGGATCATATTGAGGATGAAAGTTAGGATAGGGAAAAAAAAAAGTAAAAAATAAGCTATGAGGAGGAATTCTTGCTGGCTCTTAGCAGTCACTCTATCTCCTCTCAGTATTGCTGGGTACTGGCAAAACCCAGCATACTTAAATTCAATGTCCATGGGACTGTTTGAAGCCTTGGAAAAGTGCTATTTCCTCTGCACTGGAAGAATGCAAGGAAATTCTCCAATTGTCTATGGTGGCAGAAGAAACACCTCATAGTTGAACAAAAGAGGAGAAATAGAATATTCTCCTTTAAATGATGACAGGACTCTAAGACATATATTGATTGCCAGAAAGACTAATGAGTCTTCACAAACAGCTCAGAATACCAAAAACCATTGTTCATTAAAAACAAGCAAAAATTAAGACATTGAAAACTTAGGAAAGAGAAACTTGAAAACAAAACAGCTCTGTTTTAGGTACTGAAAAGACCTAGCCTTTCAGTTACCATATGCTTTATCATGCTCTTGTGAACTGATGGAAAATTCTTAGTTTTTAAATTTTAGAAAAAAAAAATTTAAGTTGAAGCACAACTGAAAAATATAGTTGTTGGCACACCTAGCCTAGAGGAAATGCTTTAAAGGTTTTTCAAGATTGAGGGGAAATGCATCATGTCAGACACAGTATCAGAGGAAAACTCCCTGGCATCAGAGGAAACTGCATCTTCAGGAATGAAGGAAGAATACTAGAAAAGGTAAACAGCTGATAAATATAAGACCCTTTACTTATTCTGCCATTTAGCCTTAAAACTCATATAACTATTTAAAGCAAAAGTTATAACATTCTGCTGTAGGATTTTCAGTGTCTGTAAATGTAATATATATGGACAATTATTAAAAAAAAAAAAAAACATCAGTACTGGTGGATAAAGAGACATATTGTACAAGATTTCAATATTTTCCATGAAACCGAGCAATATTAACTCTAACCGGGCTTCCCAGGTGGCTCAGTAGTGAAGCATCCATCTGCAGTGCTGGAGAAGCAGGTTTGATCTCTGAGTCAGGAAGATTCCCTGGAGAAGGAAACAGCAACCCACTCCAGTATTCCTGCCTGGGAAATCTCATAGACAGAGAAGCTTGGCAGGCTACAGTCCATAGGATCGCAAGAGTTGAACGTGACTTAGTGACTAAACAACAACAACAGTAAGTTTAAGTAGACTCTGAGTAATAGGCATGCATGTTGTAATCACTAGGAAAAGTGTTAAAAAGTATTAAAGTAACCAAAAAAATCAAGAAAAAGGGGGTGAGAAAAACAACAAAAAAGATGGATGAAACAGAAAATCAATGATAAAGCAGCATACCTCAGTCCATGCAAAGTAATCTGTAACAACAAGCAGCTGAATTTCTGGGGTCCATGGTGAAGGGAGGAACAGATAGAATAGGGCAAAAGAACCTTTGGGGGATGGTGGAAAGATTCATCACCTTGATTGTGGTGATAGTGTCACAGGTATATACATATGTTAAGACTGATCAAATCATAGGCTTTAAATATGTGCAGTATATTGTACCTCAAATCACAAATTAATAAAAGGAAATGTCGTACCTAATACATCCAGTTCTTGTGCTGATCAGTTTGTATCCCTTCTACAGTTCCCAGCATATATCCAAGATGACCTAAAAAATAACTCTTCTTCCTATTCCAATATCAAACTCCTAAGGACAATATATCTTGAAATTTTTTATATTATTGTCCTTGAGACTCTCCACTATCTCAAGGTGGGGGTGCGGGAAGAAAAGCCAACAAGATCATCTTAGAGTCAGATCTATCACTGCTCAAAACTTCTGTTTAAATTAATGTCCAATCCCCTCTTTGCTACTGGCAATGTGATATATATACATCTACACAAGTACCTACAACATTAATCTACATTAATACCTAAGATAGGTGTCTGAAGAAACTGCATTTGAGTCCTGGTTCTGCTACTAACTTGGCTTCCCTGGTGGCTCAGAACATTAAAAAAAAAAACTGCCTGGAACGTGGGATACCCAGGTTTGATCGTGGGTAGGGAAGATCCCCTGGAGAAGGAAATGGCAACCCACTCCAGTATTCTTGCCTGGAGAATTCCATGGACAAAGGAGCCTGGTGGGCTACAGTCCATGGGGTTGCAAAGAGTTGGACAGGACTGAGGAACACACTTCTGCTACTATATGTGATCATGAATAAGCAACTTATTCTCTTTGTGCCTCACTATTCTCATTTATGAGACTGGCATGGAAATATATATACCAGCGTTTGAGAGAATTAAATGATTTGATGCACATTAAAGACTTAGAAACAGCGTGTGTAGCAAGGAGTAAGACCTCTATCAGCATATAAACTCTAATAGGGCAGCAAATTTTGTATGTTCTCTGTACTGTCTCTTAGATTATGATCTGATACTGAGTAGGCACAAATAAGTCTTTATTGAATACTTTTCTTAATGAAAAAAAAATGGTAGCCTTTTTGTGGTAGCAGTAATGGGTTTTCCAACACATTCATTAATTTAACAAATATGTGAAGAGATTTTACTATGATGCAGTCATTATTCTAATTACAGTGAATGTAACAATTGTGCATTAATATGTATGGAGAACATCAGTCTATGTCTAACATGCAACTCCCAAAAAAATAAACTGTAAGAGATATTCTGTCTTTATTTGCCATGTGTGTAGTCATACATAGGACTCCCTCCTTCCCCTTTCTTTCATAAATTTCTTCCTTCGTTTAAGAGGCTAATGTTTCTTGGGATGAAATTTCTCTAGAAATCACCCCTTCTTGCCCTAGATAACAGAGAGCCATGGAGTATATGCAATCTCATCTATTGCAGGTGTATCTTTAAATACAATGTTTCCCTAGATGATCTGGGGCACAGTCAGGGGGCTAGAACTTTATGCAAGGATAACATATAGACCATTTCATTCATTGCAGATCTTATGCTTGTAAAATTACAAATTGCATCCCTGATTAAGGAACCATGGTGACAGACTCTCATCATTAAGGCATCTTGTATGAGGCATGTTTACTTATTTTTCTGCTATCTTCTTAGAGTTGATTTGGGGGATTTTCACACCAGCAAGAGTTCCAGGGTAGATATTGGGTGGCAACAGAGTAGCCTGCCTCCCGGTTCCTAAACCAAAGTGGATCATAAGGTCAGACACTCAGCATCCAGGCCCCCCGTTGCTGCTCAGAGTTTGTGCTCAGCTCCCCCTGCAGTTTCTGTCACTATGTCATTTAGAGCACAGTAGTACACAGCCGAGTCTGACTCTTGGACTAAGGCTTTCTCCAAGTGGAAGGAGATGGTTTCTGTATTGTATGTGGCTTCAAAACGTTTGTTGCTTCCCTTCTCGTTGCCCCTCTGGGCTCTCAGAAGGAGCTGTGGACCTTCTCCAAGATACTGGACATACCAGAAAAGGGCAGGGTACTGTTTGGTTTCATAGGAGCAGTTCACAGTCAGAGACTTCCCCTCTAAGAGGGTCACTTGGCCTTTTGGCTGAGTCACCGAGTCGCCATTGTTTCCTCCTGGGGGTGGGGGGAATAGTTCTGGTTACCTTGGCACAATACAGGGTTCTACCACTTAGTGAAAACTGTGGTTAAAGATTCAGTTCAGTTCAGTTCAGTCACTCAGTCGTGTCCGAGTCTTTGCGACCCCATGAATCGCAGCACGCCAGGTCTCCCTGTCCAGAAATGAAACAAAAGACTCTAAGCTCTAGGTACCATTTTACTTACCAAACATTAAGAATAGCACAATCACTGATCCTGGAGGAGAGTTCATTTTTAGAGTCTCTGTCTTTTAGTCTTGATTGCTTAGTGTGAGAAAAAGTTAAGGTCACAGTGATGATGGTGAGGTCAGAATTTCAGCAGGAAACGTGTATGTTTTAGGAAGATGCCCCCCCTTGTGGGCAAAATGCTATACTCAGAGGAATGCTAACCTGTTCTCCTGTCAAAAGTTAGTCATACAGCTTCATTTCTGGCTTTATTTTTATGACAGCTGTTAGCTTTCGTGATGTTGTTGTTGTCATTTAGATGCTAAGTCATGTACAACTTTTTTGTGACCCCATGGACTGCAGCCCTTCAGGCTCCTCTGTCTATGGGATTTCCCAAGCAAGAATACTGGAGTGGGCTGCCATTGCCTTTTCCAGGGTATCTTCACAACCCAGGGATCAAATCTGCATCTCTTGCATTTGCAGGCAGAGTCTTTATCACTGAGCCACTAGGGAAGCCCAACTTTCAAAATAGTCCTTTGTAAATCTAAAGAGCATTTGGTATTTTTCACATGCCTATTTTTTCCCCCAGCACACAGCCTAACATGGAAGCTCATACCACATTTCTGCAAACTGTTCAATTTTTTTTTCTTTTCTAAATTTTGTCTGAATTGGGTCTTAATTGTGGCATGTGGGCTTTCTCTACTTGTGGCTCACTGGCTTCCCTTCTTACAGAGCATGGGCTCTAGATTGTGAGGGCTCTGTAGTTGCAATGCAGCTAGGCATGGCACACAGGTTCTCTAGTTGCCCCAAGGCATGTGGGATCTTAGTCCTCAGACTAGGGACCAAACCCATGAGCCCAGCACTGGAAAGCAGACTCTCAACCACTGGACCACCAGGGAAGCCCCACTTTTTTGGCCTCTTTGCAATCCACTGAAATGTCATACCAGCACATTTTACAGAAAAATCAGAGGAATATCAATAAGACAAATCTAGTCATTAGCAGACACAACCATTCTACCTCAATGAAACTATGAGACATGCCATGTAGGGCTATCCAAGATGGATGGGTCATGGTGGAGAATTCTGAAAAAACATGGTCCCCTGGAGAAGGGAATGACAAACCACTTCCGTATTCTTGCCTTGAGAACCCAATTGAACAGTATGAAAAGGCAAAAAGATATGACACCAAAAGATGAACTTCCCAGGTCAGTAGGTGCCCAATACATTTACTGGAGAAAAGTGGATAAATGGTTACAGAAAGAATGAAGTGGCTAAGCCAAAGGAGAAACAATGCTCAGTTGTTAATGTGTCTGGTGGTAAAAGTTCAATGCTGTAAAGAATAATATTGCACAGGGACCTGGAATCTTAGGCCCATGAATCAAGGTAAATTGGAAGTGGTCAAACAGGATATGGCAAGAGTGAACATCAACATTTTAGGAATCAATGAAATAAAATGGACAGCAATGGGAGAACTTAATCAGATGACCATCATATCTACTACTGTGGGCAAGGATTCCTTAGAAGAATTGGAGTAGCCTTCATAGTCAACAAAAGAATCCAAAATACAAAACTTGGGTACAGGGGGAGGAGCCAACATGGCAGAGGAGTAGGACGGGGAGAACACTTTTTCCCCCACAAATTCATCAAAAGAGCATTTAAACGTCAAGTAAATTCCACAAAACAACTTCTGAATGCCGGCAGAGGACATCAGGCACCCAGAAAAGCAACCCAACTCTTCGAAAGGAGGTAGGAAAAAATATTAAAGACAAAAAAAAGAGACAAAAGAGGGAGGGACGGAGTTCCATCCTGGGAAGGGAATCTTAAAAAGAGAGAAGTTTCCAAACACCAGGAAACCTTCTCACTGCCGAATCTGTGCCAAGCCTTGGAAGCACAGAGGGCAACATAACAGGGAGAAAAAATAAATAAACAATTAAAACTCGCAGATTGAGAGCCCTACGGTAACTCCCCCAGCGGAGAAGCAGCACAGACGCCTGAATCCGCCATTAGCAAGCGGGGGCTGGGCAGGGAGGCGCGGCGTGGGCTGCATCGCTGAGAGTAAGAATCTGGCCTGAATACCCTGAGCGCTATCTGAGCGAAATAATTTGGGCTAGCAAACCAGACTGTGGGATATCTACCACACGAAAAGCCAGCCCTAACCTAAGACCGCCAGGCCCGCACACGGAACAAAGGACTGAATAGAGATAGCCGGCTGCAGATCTTCCCCCTCCGGTGACAGGTAGCCAGAGCCAGAAGGGGGCAATCGCAGCCCCAGAGAGACATTATCTATAAAACTGTAAGCAGGCTTCTTTGCTAACTAAAACTTCTTGGGGGTCTGGATGGTCAACATCTGCCTGAGAAGGTATGCTGGTTCTACACCCAGATAACCGAGTGGCGGGGAAGCGATAAGTCGCAGCATTGGTGCTCGCCAAACACCTCATCACCTGAGCTGCTCGGACCTGGGAAGAGCACAAAACGCAGGCCCAACTGAGTCTGCGCCTCTGAGGACTACCCGAGTGCCTGAACCTGAGCGGCTTGGACCTGGGAGGTGCATGCAACCCAGGGCCGGCCTCGGATTGTTCTCGGTGGAACAACCTAGAGTCCGAGCAGTGTGGACAGGGAGGCTACATGCGCCGTGAGTGGGGGCAGACCCAGGGTGGCTGAGGCACTGCGAGCCCATGCCAGTGTTATTTGTTTGCAGCATTCCTCCCTCCCTCCCCACAGCGCGACTGAACAAGTAAGCCTAAAAAAAAAAAAAAAAGGTGTCTTCCACGGTCCCCTTTGTGTCAGGGCGGAAACCAGATACTGAAGAGACTAGCAACCTAAGAGATATAACAGAGGGAAACGCCTTGGAAGCTACGGGCAATAGACCAAAACCCCGTGGTTACTACGGACTACATAGGAAGGGGCCTATAGATCTTGAGAAATATAAGTCTGACCAAGGAACTAGCCAAAAATGAACTGAACCCACAACACCCACAACAACACCAAGAAAGTCCTAGATATATTTTTATTATTTTTACGATCATTCTTTCTTTTTTTTTTAATTAAAAAAAAATTTAAGTCCTCTATTGTTCCTTTAATTTTCACTTTTATAACCTATTACTTTGCAAAAAAAAAAAAAAAAAAAGACCCTATTTTTTTCTTCTTCAGCAAACTTCGTATATATATATTTTATAATTTTTTGACTTTTTTTTTTCTTCTTTTCTTTAACATTGTATTTTTGAAATTCCAAACTCTACTCTTGATTTTTAATTTTCGCTTTTTGGTATTTGTTATCAATTTTGTACCTATAGTTTTTTTAATATAATTTCGGTAACTTCTTTTTTTCTTCTTCTCTGTTTCTTTCTCTTCTTCTTTTATGTAACATTGTATATCTGAATGGTATCAATTTTGTACCTGTATTTTCTTTTATAATTTTTGTGACATTGTTTGTTTTTGTTTGTTTGTTTTCTCTCTTTATTTTTCTTCTTATTCTTTTTTTTATTAACATTGTATTTTTGAAATTCCAAACTCTACTCTAGATTTTTAATTTTTGCTTTTTGGTATTAGTTATCAATTTTGTACCTGTACTTTCTTTACAATTTTCGCGACCTTGATTGTTTTTGTTTGTTCGTTTTTTCTCTCTTTCTTTTCCTTCTTCTTTTCTTTAACATCGTATTTTTGAAATTCCAAACTCTACTCTAGATTTTTAATTTTTGCTTTTATGTATTTGTTACCAACTTTTGTACCTTTAAGGACCCAATCTTCAGGACCCATTTTTCACTAGGGAGCGAGATTACTGGCTTGACTGCTCTCTCTCCCTTTGGACTCTCCTTTTTCTCCACCAGGTCGCCTGTGTCTCCTCCCTAACCCCTCTCTACTCTACCCAACTCTGTGAATTTCTGTGTCTTCCAGACGGTGGAGAACACTTAGGGAACTGATTACTGGCTGGATCTGTCTCCCTCCTTTTCATTCTCCCCTTTTATCCTTCTGGCCACCTCTGTCACCTTCCTCCTTCTTCTCTTCTCTGTCTAACTCCGTGAACATCTCTGAGCGGTCCAGTTGTGGAGTGCACATAAGGAAGTGACTACTGGCTAGCCCAGTCTCTCCATTATTGATTCACCTCATCTCATTTGGGTCACCTCTAACCCCCTCCTCCCTCTTCTCTTCTCCATGTAACCCTGTGAACCTCTCTGAGTGACCCTCACTGTAGAGAAACTTTTCATCTTTATGTAGATGTTTTATCAATGGTGCTGTATAGAAGGAGAAGTTTTGAAACTATGGTAAAAATAAGACTGATAACCAGAAGCAGGAGACTTAAGTCCAAACCCTGACTCCAGGGAACTCCTGACTCCAAGGAACATTAATTGACAGGAGCTCATCAAATGCCTCCATACCGACACTGAAACCAAGCACCACACAAGGGCCAATAAGTCCCAGGGCAAGACATACCAAGCAAATTCTCCAGCAACAAAGGAACACAGCCCTGAGCTTCAAGATACAGGCTGCCCAAAGTCACCCCAAAACTATAGACATCTCATAACTCATTACTGGACATTTCATTGCACTCCAGAGAGAAGAAATACAGCTCCACCCACCAGAACACCGACACAAGCTTCCCTAACTAGGAAACCTTGACAAGCCACCTGTACAAACCCACACACAGTGAGGAAACGCCACAGTAACGAGAACTCCACAAACTGCCAGAATACAGAAAGGACACCCCAAACTCAGCAATTTAAACAAGATGAAGAGACAGAGGAATACTCAGCAGATAAAGGAACAGGATAAATGCCCACCAAACCAAGCAAAAGAGGAAGAGATAGGGAATCTACCTGATAAAGAATTCCAAATCATGATAGTGAAATTGATCCAAAATCTTGAAATCAAAATGGAATCACAGATAAATAGCTTGGAGACAAGGATTGAGAAGATGCAAGAAAGGTTTAACAAGGACCTAGAAGAAATAAAAAAGAGTCAATATATAATGAATAATGCAATAAATGAAGTTAAAAACACTCTGGAGGCAACAAATAGTAGAATAACAGAGGCAGAAGATAGGATTAGTGAATTAGAAGATAGAATGGCAGAAATAAATGAATCAGAGAGGATAAAAGAAAAACAAATTAAAAGAAATGAGGACAATCTCAGAGACCTCCAGGACAATATTAAACGCTACAACATTCGAATAATAGGGGTTCCAGAAGAAGAAGACAAAAAGAAAGACCATGAGAAAATACTTGAGGAGATAATAGTGGAAAACTTCCCTAAAATGGGGAAGGAAATAATCACCCAAGTCCAAGAAACCCAGAGAGTCCCAAACAGGATAAACCCAAGGAGAAACACCCCAAGACACATATTAATCAAATTAACAAAGATCAAACACAAAGAACAAATATTAAAAGCAGCAAGGGAAAAACAACAAATAACACACAAGGGAATTCCCATAAGGATAACAGCTGATCTTTCAATAGAAACCCTTCAAGCCAGGAGGAAATGGCAAGACATACTTAAAATGATGAAAGAAAATAACCTACAGCCCAGATTATTGTACCCAGCAAGGATTTCATTCAAGTATGAAGGAGAAATCAAAAGCTTTTCAGACAAGCAAAAGCTGAGAGAATTCTGCACCACCAAACCAGCTCTCCAACAAATACTAAAGGATATTCTCTAGACAGGAAACACAAAAACAGTGTATAAACTCGAACCCAAAACAATAAAGTAAATGGCAATGGGATCATACTTATCAGTAATTACCTTAAACGTAAATGGGTTGAATGCCCCAACCAAAAGACAAAGACTGGCTGAATGGATACAAAAACAAGACCCCTACATATGTTGTCTACAAGAGACCCACCTCAAAACAGGGGACACATACAGACTGAAAGTGAAGGGCTGGAAAAAGATTTTCCATGCAAATAGGGACCAAAAGAAAGCAGGAGTAGCAATACTCATATCAGATAAAATAGACTTTAAAACAAAGGCTGTGAAAAGAGACAAAGATGGTCACTACATAATGGTCAAAGGATCAATCCAAGAAGAAGATATAACAATTATAAATATATATGCACCCAACATGGGAGCACCACAGTACGTAAGACAAATGCTAACAAGTATGAAAGGAGAAATTAACAATAACACAATAATAGTGGGAGACTTTAATACCCCACTTACACCTATGGATAGATCAACTAAACAGAAAATTAACAAGGAAACACAAACTTTAAATGATACAATAGACCAGTTAGACCTAATTGATATCTATAGGACATTTCATCCCAAAACAATGAATTTCACCTTTTTCTCAAGCGCACATGGAACCTTCTCCAGGATAGATCACATCCTGGGCCATAACGCTAGCCTTGGTAAATTCAAAAAAATAGAAATCATTCCAAGCATTTTTTTGACCACAATGCAGTAAGATTAGATCTTAATTACAGGAGAAAAACTATTAAAAATTCCAACATATGGAGGCTGAACAACATGCTGCTGAATAACCAACAAATCACAGAAGAAATCAAAAAAAAGAAATCAAAATTTGCATAGAAACGAATGAAAATGAAAACACAACAACCCAAAACCTGTGGGACACGGTAAAAGCAGTCCTAAGGGGAAAGTTCATAGCAATACAGGCACACCTCAAGAAACAAGAAAAAAGTCAAATAAATAACCTAACTCTACACCTAAAGCAACTAGAAAAAGAAGAAATGAAGAACCCCAGGGTTAGTAGAAGGAAAGAAATCTTTAAAATTAGAGCAGAAATAAATGCAAAAGAAACAAAAGAGACCATAGCAAAAATCAACAAAACCAAAAGCTGGTTCTTTGAAAGGATAAATAAAATTGACAAACCATTAGCCAGACTCATCAAGAAACAAAGGGAGAAAAATCAAATCAACAAAATTAGAAAAGAAAACGGAGAGATCACAACAGACAACACAGAAATACAAAGGATCATAAGAGACTACTATCAACAATTATATGCCAATAAAATGGACAACGTGGAAGAAATGGACAAATTCTTAGAAAAGTACAACTTTCCAAAACTCGACCAGGAAGAAATAGAAAATCTTAACAGACCCATCACAAGCATGGAAATTGAAACTGTAATCAAAAATCTTCCAGCAAACAAAAGCCCCGGTCCAGAAGGCTTCACAGCTGAATTCTACCAAAAATTTAGAGAAGAGCTGACACCTATCCTGCTCAAACTCCTCCAAAAAATTTCAGAGGAAGGTAAACTTCCAAACTCATTCTATGAGGCCACCATCACCCTAATACCAAAACCTGACAAAGATCCCACAAAAAAAGAAAACTACAGGCCAATATCACTGATGAACATAGATGCAAAAATCCTTAACAAAATTCTAGCAATCAGAATCCAACAACACATTAAAAAGATCATACACCATGATCAAGTGGGCTTTATCCCAGGGATGCAAGTATTCTTCAATATCCGCAAATCAATTAATGTAATACACCACATTAACAAATTGAAAAATAAAAACCATATGATTATCTCAATAGATGCAGAGAAAGCCTTTGACAAAATTCAACATCCATTTATGATAAAAACTCTCCAGAAAGCAGGAATAGAAGGAACATACCTCAACATAATAAAAGCTATATATGACAAACCCACAGCAAACATTATCCTCAATGGTGAAAAACTGAAAGCATTTCCTCTAAAGTCAGGAACAAGACAAGGGTGCCCACCTTGACCATTACTATTCAACATAGTTTTGGAAGTTTTGGCCACAGCAATCAGAGCACAAAAAGAAATAAAGGAATCCAAATTGGAAAAGAAGAAGTAAAACTCTCACTATTTGCAGATGACATGATCCTCTACATAGAAAATCCTAAAGATTCCACCAGAAAATTACTAGAAATAATCAATGACTATAGTAAAGTTGCAGGATATAAAATCAACACACAGAAATCCCTTGCATTCCTATACACTAATAATGAGAAAACAGAGAGAGAAATTAAGGAAACAATTCCATTCACCATTGCAACGGAAAGAATAAAATACTTAGGAATATATCTACCTAAAGAAACTAAAGACCTATATATAGAAAACTATAAAACACTGGTGAAAGAAATCAAAGAGGACACTAATAGATGGAGAAATATACCATGTTCATGGATTGGAAGAATCAATATAGTGAAAATGAGTATACTACCCAAAGCAATTTATAGATTCAACGCAATCCCTATCAAGCTACCAACAGTATTCTTCACAGAGCTAGAACAAATAATTTTACAATTTGTATGGAAAACAAAAAACCTCGAATAGCCAAAGCGATCTTGAGAAAGAAGAATGGAACTGGAGGAATCAACCTACCTGACTTCAGGCTCTACTGCAAAGCCACAGTTATCAAGACAGTATGGTACTGGCACAAAGACAGAAATATAGATCAGTGGAACAAAATAGAAAGCCCAGAGATAAATCCATGCACATATGGACACCTTATCTTTGACAAAGGAGGCAAGAATATACAATGGATTAAAGACAATCTCTTTAACAAGTGGTGCTGAGAAATCTGGTCAACCACTTGTAAAAGAATGAAACTAGAACACTTTCTAACACCATACACAAAAATAAACTCAAAATGGATTAAAGATCTAAACATAAGACCAGAAACTATAAAACTCCTAGAGGAGAACATAGGCAAAACACTCTCTGACATACATCACAGCAGGATCCTCTATGACCCACCCCCCAGAATATTGGAAATAAAAGCAAAAATAAACAAATGGGACCTAATTAACCTTAAAAGCTTCTGCACATCAAAGGAAACTATTAGCAAGGTGAAAAGACAGCCTTCAGAATGGGAGAAAATAATAGCAAATGATGCAACTGACAAACAACTAATCTCAAAAATATACAAGCAACTCCTACAGCTCAACTCCAGAAAAATAAACGACCCAATCAAAAAATGGGCCAAAGAACTAAATAGACATTTCTCCAAAGGAGACATACAGATGGCTAACAACCACATGAAAAGATGCTCAACATCACTCATTATCAGAGAAATGCAAATCAAAACCACTATGAGGTACCATTTCACACCAGTCAGAATGGCTGCGATCCAAAAGTCTACAAATAATAAATGCTGGAGAGGGTGTGGAGAAAAGGGAACCCTCTTACACTGTTGGTGGGAATGCAAACTAGTACAGCCACTATGGAGAACAGTGTGGAGATTCCTTAAAAAACTGGAAATAGAACTGCCTTATGATCCAGCAATCCCACTGCTGGGCATACACACTGAGGAAACCAGAAGGGAAAGAGACACGTGTACCCCAATGTTCATCGCAGCACTGTTTATAATAGCCAGGACATGGAAGCAACCTAGATGTCCATCAGCAGATGAATGGATAAGAAAGCTGTGGTACATATACACAATGGAGTATTACTCAGCCATTAAAAAGAATACATTTGAATCAGTTCTAATGAGGTGGATGAAACTGGAGCCTATTATACAGAGTGAAGTAAGCCAGAAGGAAAAACATAAATACAGTATACTAACGCATATATATGGAATTTAGAAAGATGGTAACAATAACCCGGTGTACGAGACAGCAAAAGAGACACTGATGTATAGAACAGTCTTATGGACTCGGTGGGAGAGGGAGAGGGTGGGAAGATTTGGGAGAATGACATTGAAACATGTAAAATATCATGTAAGAAACGAGTTGCCAGTCCAGGTTCGATACATGATACTGGATGCTTGGGGCTAGTGCACTGGGACGACCCAGAGGGATGGTATGGGGAGGGAGGAGGGAGGAGGGTTCAGGATGGGGAACACATGTATACCTGTGGCAGATTCATTTTGATATTTGGCAAAACTAATACAATTATGTAAAGTTTTAAAATAAAATAAAATTTAAAAAATAATAATAAATAAATAAAAAAGAATCCATCACAGACAGACTGGAAAAGAAAAAAAAAACTTGGGTGCAATCTCAAAAGTAACAGGATGAACTTGATTTGTTTCCAAGACAAACCATTCAGTATCACAGTAATGCAAGTCTATGCCCCAACCACTAATGCCAAAGAAGCTGAAGCTGAACAGTTCTATGAAGCTCTACAAGACCTTCCAGAACTAACACCAAGAAAAACAGATGTTCTTTTTATCATAGGGTACTGGAATGCAAAAGTAGGAAGTCAATAGCTACCTAAAGTAACAGACAAGTTTGGCCTTGGAGTACAAAATGAAGCAGGGCAAAGACTAACAGTTTTGCTGATAGAACACACTGGTCATAGCAAACACCCTCTTCCAACAATGCAAGAGACAACTCTACACATGGACATCACCAGATGGTCAATGCCGCAATCTGATTGATTATATTCTTTGCACCTGAAGATGGAGAAGCTCTGCTACTGCTGCTGCTGCTGGTAAGTTGCTTCATTCGTGTCTGACTCTGTGCAATCCGATAGACAGCAGCCCACCAGGCTTCCCCATCCCTGGGATTTTCCAGGCAAGAATACTGGAGTGGGTTGCCATTTCCTTTTTCAATGCATGAAAGTGAAAAGTGAAAGTGAAGTCACTCAGTCGTGTCCGACTCTTTACAACCCCATGGACTGCAGCCTACCAGATTCCTCCACCTATGGGATTTTCCAGGCAAGAGTACTGGAGTGCCATTGCCTTCTCCGTGGAGAAGCTCTGCTGCTGCTGCTGCTGCCTATCAGTCTGCAAAAATAAGACGGGAGCTGACTGTGGATCAGATCATGAACTGCTTATTGTGAAATGGAGACTTAAATTGAAGACAGTAGGGAGAACCACTAGGTCATCCAGTCAGTCAGTCATTTCAGCTACTCTGTTATGTCTGACTCTTTGTGACCTCATGGATTGCAGTACACTGGGCTTCCCTGTCCATCACCAACTCCCAGAGCTTGCTCAAACTCACGTCCATTCAGTTGGTGATGCCATTGATTTGGTGATGCCACCAACTTCTGTCGTCCCATTCTCCTCCTGCCCTCAATCTTTCCCAGCAACAGGGTCTTTTCTAATGAGTTAGTTCTTCCCATCAGGTGGCCAAAGTATTCGAGCTTTAGTTTCAGCATCAACATTCCATGAATATTCAGGACTGATTTCCTTTAGGATTGGCTGCTTGGATCTCCTTGCAGGCCAAGGGACTCTCGAAAACTTTCTCCAGCACCATAGTTCAAAAGCATCAATTCTTCGATGTTCAGCTTTCTTTGTGGTCTAACTCTCACATCCATACATGACTACTTGAAAAACCATAGCTTTGACAAGACAGACTTTTGTCAACAAAGTTATGTTTCTGCTTAATATTCTGTCTAGATTGGTCATAGCTCTTCTTCCAAGGAGCAAGTGTCTTTTAATTTCATGGCTGCAATCACCATCTGCAGTGTTTTTGGAGCCCAAGAAAATAAAGTCTGTACTGTTTCCATTGTTTCCCCATCTATTTGCCATGAAGTAATGGGACTGGATGCCATGATCTCAGTTTTATGAATGCTGAGTTTTAAGTCAACTTTTTCACTCTCTTGTTTCACCCTCATCAAGAGGTTCTTTGGTTCCTCTTTGCTTTAAGCCATAAGGGTGGTGTCATCTGCATATCTGAGGTTATTGATATTTCTCCCAGTAATCTTGATTCCAGCTTGTTCTTCATCCAGCCCACCATTTTACATGATGTACTCTGCATACAAGTTAAATAAGCAGGTAGCCTTGACATACTCCTTTCCCAATTTGGAACCAGTCCATTGTTTCACATCTGGTTCCAACTGGTCTTTTTGACCTGCATGGAACAACAGACTAGTTCCAAATCAGGAAAGAAGTACCAAGTTTGTATATTGCAACCCTGCTTATTTAACTTATATGCAGACCCTGATGCTGGGAAAGATTGAGGGCAGGAGGAGAAGAGGACATCAGAGGATGAGATGGTTGTATGGCATCACCGACTTAATGGACATGGGTTTGGGTAGACTCCGGGAGTTGGTGATGGAGAGGGAGGCCTGGCGTGCTGCGGTTCATGGGGTCACAAAGAGTCGGAAACGACTGAGCGACTGAACTGAACTGAATAATACTGAAATATATATGTATGTCAAATCAAAACGTTGTACACTTTAAACTTACACAATGTTATATGTCAATTATATCTCAGTTTATAAAAAATAAACTGTTGGAAGAGATAAATGCATCTTGAATGCATTCACAAAACAATATTCACTCCTTGCTCACTACATTGCAGCAAGGATGACAATATTAAAGCACAAATTATATCATGTCAATGTGGAGTTTTCATTCAGGCAACAGCTTTGTCTTTATACTTTGAATAAAATCCATACTCTTCACAAATATTTGAATGCTGTGGCCCCAGATTACTTCTCCTGTCTTTTCTTATATACCTGATCCTCACCTCCATTAATTAGCCAGCTTTGGTAAAACCTTTCTTATCCTTCAAGTCTCAGATTAAAAAATCACATTTCAAGTGATAAATGGATAAACAAAAATGTTGCATATCTCTACAATGGAATATTATTCTGCCTTTAAAAAGAATGAAATTCTGAGACATGCTACAAAATGGGTGAACCTGGAAGACATTATGCTAAAGTGAAATAAGCCAGGCACAAAAGGACAAATACTATATGATTTATTCCATTTACATGAGACCTAGGATAGGCAAATTACTAAATTATATGACACAATCTGTATATCTTAAACTTTGATTCTCCTCTTCTAACTATATATTGAAGTACAGAGAACCACAGAACATGCCCAAGCTAGTTTTGTGAAGTTTCATGTCCTAATGCTGGGTGAGTGGACATAGTAGTGTGAAGGAATATTTCTGGAAGCAATTCCTGCAGTAGGATTGACTAGCAAAAACTTAACTATACACAGAAGTCACCTTGAATCACATTAATATATCTCATTTGATGCAAACTAAATGTGTCCTCAACTCAATCTCACCCCTATAACCGGATTTCCAAAACTGTCTGAAGCTACTCCAATACTACTTGAAACAAAGGAAAGCATGATATAGGAGTATTGAGCATGGGAAAAGATTGTTTTAACCAATTGCCACTAAAATAGCTTGCTTTTAAAGTTTTTCACATATAAAAAAGTGACCATATTACAGGACCCCTCCCAGAACTTGGTCTTCATCAGGTCTCTGTCAGGTCTCACTGAGTCTCTTACAAGGTCTTCCTAATTGTCTTTAGGGCTTAATCTTGTCCCAGTCTTCCTCAATGAGTTATTTCTCAGGGCATAGACCATGACCCTTCTAAAATTATAAATTAGATTAGATCACCCCAAAACCCTTCAAATTATTCCTATTACACGTAGAATAAAATATAAATCTAACCATAATGTTATAAGTCCACATAAGACTGAGCTCCTGATTACCTCTTTGCTATTATCACCCACCTCTCTTTTTTCACTACTTTATGGGAATATCATAATATATATCATAATATATATCATAATACCCCAGCCATCTTTGAAAACTCTTTGAAAACTCTTCCTTACCCCAGATCTTAACACTGCTTTTCACCCTTTTTATTTTTGAAATTCAAGACTTAGTTGGAGTTTTTAGAAGAGATCTGACGAGCAAGCACACAACCACTGTGATTCTTTTTAATTTTATGCTGTTTCCTTTTATTAATGTCACTTAAGTTTTGAAGTCATTTGCTTGTTTTCTTGTCCTATCTCCCCATAGTAGAATAAAAAATCCATATGTGCAGGAAACTTGTCTGTATTGTGGAATAAGGTATCTTTAACCACGAGACCAATGCCTACCATTAGTTCAGTTCAGTTCAGTTCAGTCGCTCAGTCGTGTCTGACTCCTTTTGTGACCCCATGAATTGTAGCACGCCAGGCCTCCCTGTCCATCACCAACTCCCAGAGTTCACTCAAACTCAACGTCCATCGAGTCAGTGATGCCATCCAGCCATCTCATCCTCTGTCGTCCCATTTTCTTTCTGCCCCCAAACCCTCCCAGCATCAGGGTCTTTTACAATGAGTCAACTCTTCACATGAGGTGGCCAAAGTATTGGAGTTTCAGCTTTAGCATCAGTCCTTCCAATGAACACCCAGGACTTATCTCATTTAGGATGGACTGATTGGACCTCCTTGCAATCCAAGGGACTCTCAAGAGTCTTCTCCAACACCACAGTTCAAAAGCATCAATTCTTCAGCATTCAGCTTTCTTTATAGTCCAACTCTTACATCCATACATGACTATTGGAAAAACCATAGCTTTGACTATATGGACCTTTGTTGGCAAAGTAATATCTCTGATTTTTAATATGCTGTCTAGGTCGGTCATAACTTTTCTTCCAAGGAGCAAGCATCTTTTAATTTCATGTCTGCAGTCACCATCCACAGTGATTTTTGGAGCCCCCAAAAATAAAGTCTGTCACTGTTTCCACTGTTTCCCCATCTATTTGCCCTGAAGTGATGGGACCAGATTCCATGATCTTAGAAATAGATTCAGGGATTAGATCTGATAGACAGAGTGCCTGATGAACTATGGACAGAGGTTCGTGACATTGTACAGGAGACAGGGATCAAGACCATCACCATGGAAAAGAAATGCAAAAAAGCAAAATGGCTGTCTGAGGAGGCCTTACAAATAGCTGTGAAAAGAAAAGTGAAAAGCAAAGGAGAAAAGGAAAGAAATAAGCATCTGAATGCAGAGTTCCAAAGAATAGCAAGGAGAGATAAGAAAGCCTTCCTCAGTGATCAATGCAAAGAAATAGAGGAAAACAACAGAATGGGAAAGACTAGAGATCACTTCAATAAAAGTAGAGATACCAAGGGGACATCTCATGCAAAGATGGGCTCAATAAAGGACAGAAATGGTAAGGACCTAACAGAAGCAGAAGATATTAAGAAGAGGTGGCAAGAATACACAGAAGAACTGTACAAAAAAGAGCTTCATTGCCGGGAGCCACCACGGTAGATCCCACCCATGACAAGGTCATGTGGAAGAGATCTGATGAGCAAGGTGGATCAGAAGTCAAGGAACCCCCTGGATCTACTCAAGCATCTACCCCAAAACCAAAATCTGTCTGCTGTTTATTATATTATGCCTTTCACCAACTCTTCTGACATTTACAGGAGGCTATCCTCGACTACCTTTCTCTGGAAAAAATCAACTTAGGGCTTTAGTTAATGGGCATGATAGGAGTGTTTCAATTCAAACCCCTCTGATGGCTTTCTAGCTTGCCTGACAGGTTTATCTAGACTCTTGCAGCTATGCATGTGATTGTTCACAGCCTCCCCACCGTGAGAGACACAGAAAGCCTAAAACATTCTAAAAATATAGAGCCTTTTAAAGAGTTAAAAACTATTAGAGTAGTGCTGATGTAAGATTTCATTATTGGGCCAATGCTTGCTGCCAAGTTCCCATATCCCTTATCCATTGTGTACCTGGGAGTGCATTGGTTAACATAATTGAAATGTAAGAAAAACAAGTAGTAGCCTTGGAATTAACCACATCAGACCTTTGAGATAATTGGTTCTTTCTTTATTGTGACCCACAGCACCTTTGCTTCGTGAGAATGTAACTCTTTTTAGCACTTTCTGAGGCTGACATAGATTAGAAATATAAACAAAAAAACACTTCAAGGGAAAATAAGTGTTCTGGTTGAGCAGCCTTTATCAAAAAAGGGTCATAAAATATCCACAGGCCTCCAAGACCAGAAGATAATGTACACAACATTGTTTGTGGGAAAGGTATGCAGAAAAAATCCTGGTTTCGATAAAGACAAAACAGATGTAATGTTTGGGCTGACTCTGTATGACTTTGCATCTTTCATTTCCCTCTATGTACAAGTCAAGGTATAAAAGTTCCTTTTGAAAATAAAGTTATGGGCCTCGCTCACTGAAGCTTGGTCTCCCCATGCCATTCTTTTTTCCTTTTCTCTCCTTTTCTCTCTCTGTTCTTCTTTCAGGATGACTCCTTGGGGCACAGGGGTTCTCTGAGTTCACTTTTTTGCCTGGGCTTCTAAGACCCGATTGGGAAGGTACCCTGCATCTTCACCAGGGAGGGGGTGTCCTATGTCCTCACCCCACCGAGAGGGCGCCTGCAGCCTCCGTGAACAGAGTAGGTTCCGTGCCAGGAGCTTTATTGGCTTTCTGTGTTAATCAAGGAGATTCAAGCCTCTGATCTCTTTTCTTTGCTATTCTTTTGCCTATCCCATCATCCTGAGGGTACCCCTGGATCCTGCTGGGGCTGGACCCTGGCACTTCATGACCAAGATAATTACGATGGTGTGATCACTCACCTAGAGCCAGACATCCTGGAATGTGAAGTCAAGTGGGACTTAGGAATCATCATTATGAACAAAGCCAGTGGAGGTGATGAAATTCCAGTTGAGCTATTTCAAATCCTAAAAGATGATGCTGTAAAAGTGCTTCACTCAATATGTCAGCAAATTTGGAAAACTCAGCAGTGGCCACAGGACTGGAAAAGGTCAGTTCTCATTCCAGTAATAAAGGGCAATGCCAAAGAATGTTCAAACTACCACACAATTGCACTCATCTCACATGCTAGCAAAGTAATGCTCAAAATTCTCCAAGCCAGGCTTAAACAGTACATGAACCATGAAATTCTAGATGTTAATGCTGGTTTTAGAAAAGGCAGAGGAACAAGAGATAAACTTGCAAATATCTGCTGGAGCATAGAGAAAGTAAGAGAATTCCAGAAAAACATCTACTTCTGCTTTATTGATTATGCTAAAGCATAAAGTTTGTAGATCACAACAAACAGTGGGAAATTCTTAAAGAGGTGGGAATACCAGACCACCTGACCTGCCTCTTGAGAAATCTGTATGCAGGTCAGGAGGCAACAGTTAGAACCGGACATGGAACAACTGACTGGTCCCAAATCGGGAAAGGAGTACGTCAAGGCTGTGTATTGTCATCCTGCTTATTAAACTTACATGCAGAGTACATCTTGAGGAACACTGGGCTGGATGAAGCACAAGCTGGAATCAGTTTGCCAGGAGAAATATCAATACCCTCAGATATGCAGCTGACACCACCCTTATGTCAGAAAGTGAAGAACTAAAGAGCCTCTTGATTAAAGTGAAAGAGGAGAGTGAAAAAGTTGGCTTAAAACCCATTCCATGGGGTGGGTCTCAGTAGAAAATATCATCAACTGTTGCATTCCTTTTTGTCAAAATCAGAGACAACTCCCCACTAAAACACTAATAATAATATTGTCACAGTCCTGACTAAGCTGCAGGCTCACTAGCAAGATTCTCAGGAACTTTTCCATTATCCCTGTCTCCCTTTGATTTTCAGTGCAGCAGTGAGATCTATGCAAGATCCCTACTCTAATGATACTCCATAAATACTTCTGATCACTATGACAGAAGTCCTATACGTCCAAATAACAACAGTGCTCACTAGCAAGGTTCCCAGGAACTTTGCCATTATTCCTATCTCCCTTTGATCCCCAAAGGACTCAACTCTGAAAATTGATAATGACCCAAAATCCCTATGTTTCTGCTTAATATATTGCAAAAATAGTCTATTATACAAATCAGAATAAAAAAACTTTTTGACTCCCCCACCATCATCCCCATTCTATTTGCCATGCCATCCACAACAAGAGAGTGGAGACAAAAGAAGAGAGAAAGAGGGGTAACAGAGAGTAAAAGATCCAAACACAGAGACTTGGAAAGAATCTTGTGGGGGCTTAAAATACCAAAGAAATGTTCACAATTTGTGTGACAATAATTACCTGACACTTAGACTGAATTTTTCAAAACCTGAGAAGCTTGTTGTCTAAACTGACTGCATGCAATGTGCCTGTAAGAGTGTGTAGTGTGTGTGTGCACAGTGTGTGTGTGCCTGCGTATGCATGAACTGAGGGGCATCAGTGAGCTAAGTGACAACAGTATACATACCATAGATTGTCTCCTTTTGTATAACTGAGCAGCTCAGAGACAATAATGGGACAAAGGCATCATGCCCTTTTGTGTTTTTTTTTTTTTAAATTTTAGACCATAGAAATGGAATACCTATTTTAAAAATAAATAAGATCAATATTTTTTTAAATAGTAAAGTAATACATGGATTTGCTAATACCTTCTGAAAATAATACAGTAAAATAAACGCTTTAGAAGGTACTGCTTTGGGGATCCCCTGGGCTGTGACTCCCACCCCACACGGGGATACTGCACAGGTGCAGCCCCATCTGTCGCAGTGTGCGTCTCTCACGATGCAGTAGTACACAGTGGTGTCTCTCAGGGAAGCCTGGGGCAGGCTCAGGGTGCTGAACTTCCTGTCAGGAGGAATTAACAGAGATGCCACTTCATTTTCCACGTTTGTCTGATATCCTTGAATGATAAATTGTGGTCCCTGGTTGGGGAACTGTCGATACCAGAAGATATATTCACTTGTAGCTATTGTGGTGTGGTTACAGGATATGTTCACTTCTTGTCCTTCGTATGAGTCAATGAAGATGGGCTGGGAGGTCTTAGCAAGACTCAAAGTACCTGTGGAAGTAAAAAACACAACACTAGCTCCTATTTTTAAATCAAATTGAAGGTCCAACTCAGCACCCTCCAGGTTCTTTCTCAAGTAAACCTCTTATTTCTCCACCATATACAGACACACACAATTTACTTCTCACTTGTGTTTCAGGACATATTTTTAAAATAATTATTCTGAGGAATTCCAGGAACACATGAACGGACAATTTGCTTCTCACTCATGTTTTGGGAAAAATTGTTTTATATATATTTATTCTGAAGAATCCCAGGAACACATGAACAGAAGTGGCAGGTCTAATTTCTTCCTCCCATGGATAGACCAGAGCTCAGTAACCCTGAATGTCTTTATTTCTCTCACTCCTCACATAAATGCCAAGGAACAGCCTGGAGAAAAATAGGACCCCAAAGCCATCCCTCAGCATCTTGAATAAAGAGCAATGGTAGCAGGCAGGGTTGTAGATCCTTGTCTGGACCCAGATCCCAATTTCTCTTAATGCCATAATAACTCACCCAAGGTCAGGAGCATGGTCACTCTTGTCATCTGCCTCATATTCTAATGTAAACCAGGACCCAGTGTCTAAGTTCTGTTGCTGAGTCTGAGCCCGGACCAGGCTATGAACCAGGGAAGAGATGCAGCAGCAACTTCCAGAGCCCACACTAGCAGCTCTCACATGGGGCTGTCCCCAGAAGCAAGCCAATAGCAGGGTGACAGCTCCTCAGAATGGGCTTCCCCTCAAGGTTCAACTGAGCACTCAGGAAGAAGAACAGTGGTAAAAACTTTTAGCACAACAGCACAGCAGCCTGGATTTCCTTTTAGATCTTTGCTATGTTCTAACCCTCTAAAGATTTGGTCTGAATGAAACAAATATTTCAAAGGATAGATTTCATTAGGCTCCTTATTCCTCATCGATTTTCCACAATTCCAGAAGGTGCTCATCCACTGTAGTCAGTCTCGTATTCATGGAGCTCTGAGAATAATCCATCTGAGGCGGTCCATCATGCCCAGAAATACCCCATTGGTTCCAATGTAAGATGAAATGAAATCTTAATCCACAAAAGAGCAAATGAAGCCATCTGAACTAGACCTTTCATCTCCTGACACCCTGGTGACCTTTTGTAATCACACTAAGTCCATACCTTACATCTGCTACTCAAACTCACTTAACAGATATTAAACGGAGAAGCGGACCCCTCACTAGTCCCTACTGTCCAGCTAAGAAAAGGTATTTGATGTGGAATCAGTCACCAAAACAGGAAGTGGAGGAGAAGAAGAAAAGGCACAAGTTCAGAGTCAAGACAGACCTAAATCCAAATCCCAGCTCTTCCACCTTGTGACCTAGGGCAACTCTCACCTTGGAGCCTCAGTTTCTTCGTCTATAAAATTGAGACAATAACACCTACTTCAGAGTCAGCCTGTTGTAAATAGTCAGCTGCTGCTGCTGCTGCTGCTGCTGCTAAGTCGCTTCAGTCGTGTCTAACTCTGTGCAACCCCATAGACGGCAGCCACCCAGGCTCCCCCGTCCCTGGGATTCTCCAGGCAAGAACACTGGAGTGGGTTGCCATTTCCTTCTCCAATGCATGAAAGTGAAAAGTGAAAGTGAAGTCGCTCAGTCATGTCCGACTCTTCCTGATCCCATGGACTGCAGCCTACCAGGCTCCTCTGCCCATGGGATTTTCCAGGCAAGAGTACTGGAGTGGGGTGCCATTGCCTTCTCCGAAACAGTCAGCAGTAAACTGTAATTCCTTCCCTTCCTTTCCTTCTTTTCTAAACCACATTAAAGAACCATGACCAGTAGAAAGCAGTTGTGTAGAAATTATAGTATATGTGACTATTTTTAATGTATATGTGGATCATTCACTCTTCCTTCAAGAAATACCCAGTAGAGAATCCCCTGGCAGTCCAGTGGTTAGGACTCCAAGTTTCCATTGCAGGGTGTATGTGGGGAACTAAGATGCCACAGCCAAAAAAAAAAAAAAAAAAAACAATATAAACCCAGTAACCATTAAAAAAAAAAATTAACTCTGAAAAAGAGCTAAATCCAAAAGAGATCTTAATGTTAGTTGAATCAGCCAATTGCAATAATCCAAACACGTTAGATACTCACAATAATGTGGAAAAAAATAATGGTATGTTGAGTTCTTTGCTCATATACCATGGGAAAGGAAAATCACTAGAAAATATTTGGGGAACACTTCCAGGTCTAAAGTTGTTGAAAGTATTCTAAGTAAGCAACTTTTTCATTTTCCCATGGAAAAGATCAATGAGTGCCAATGACTTCTAGTAACATTTTGACACAGTATATATGAAATAACAAGTATGGAATAACCAGCTGTCTTCAGTACCAGGTGGAGAAGAAAGAAGAATTTACGAGGGAGTTAAATATGCTAGAACACCTTGTACAGAAGTAACATAAAAGGGTCACATTTTAGAATCAGCTCGTTACAACAGCGACCCCATGTGGTCCATGTGTGGATTTAATTTGCAGCTTGTACAGCTGGTGGGAGGTTTGTGGATCTTCTTCCTTAGTCACACTGCCCTTGGGTTTCAATTGTGGTTTTGTTTCCACCTCTGCATATGGGTCATCCACTGGGGTTTGCCCCTGAGGCTGCCCTGAAGGACTTGGGTTTGCCCCTCTGAGGGCCCTATGTGGAGGTGGTGCAGCTGCTTGGGTTGCAGGGCTTCTGGCAGCACAAGTTACTCAGGACAGTTGGCGGCTAGGGCAGCAGGAAATATAGTGCTCTAGAAGGGTATGGCAGCCAGTATTGGCCAATACGCTCCAGTATTCTTGCCTGGAGAACCCCCACCCCCCCCCACCCCCGAAAGAGAAACCTGATAGGCCAGTCTGCTGTTGCTACTGCTGCTGCTGCTGCTAAGTCACTTCAGTCGTGTCTGACTCTGTGCGATCCCATAGACAGCAGCCCACTAGGCTCCTCTGTCCCTGGGACTCTCCAGGCAAGAATACTGGACTGGGTTGCCATTTCCTTCTCCAGGTAGGCCAGTCTACAGGGTCGCAAAGAGTTGGACACTACCGAAGCTACCCTGTGTGCATAGGTGCAAGACTTTTTTTTGCCTGTGGCAGCTCTGCCCCAGTGAGAGTTGAGCATGAAGGTGGCACAGCTGCCTGGCTTGTGAGGACCCTGGCAGCGCCAAATGTGCAGGGACATGGACTGCCTCCAATGCAGGTCTTATGGCCCTATCAGAGTCTTTTTGAGCCTCTTGTAGCTGGTCATCAGAAGGCCTCTTTGGCCACTCTTTCTCCAAGGCTCTGCCCCTTCAGGCACTTAGAGGGCTTCCTTGCCTGGGGTCCTTCTCTGTTGCTCAGGTGCGTCAGGCACATAGACGAGCCCCTCAAGCTGGGGTCCTACTCTATAGAGGGGTGCATCAGGCACTTAATGGGGCACCCTGGGTGGGGTTCTACTCTGTAGTTCAGTGCTCAGGTGTTTGATGGGCCAGCCTCCCTATTGTTCAGTTGCCGATGCTGGCGTATAGGGGGAGAGAGGCTATAGTGATGGCTCCACCCCCTATGCATGACTCAGCAGTATTGCCTTGCTTCCATGGCTGCCTGGCTTTTCTGCACAGGCATTGCACACCACAAACTCCTCCCTCACATCCCTTTGATCTGTCTCTGTGCAGTCAACAGCAGCCTTTGCCCGGGGATTACTCCACAATCCCTAAACTCCAGCTCCCAGCCACTGTGCCATCTGGGGTCTGTATGGCTGTGGCATGGACCCTCTGATTTTCATTCCATTTAGGCTGCCACAGATCAGCTGTTTCACTCTCAGCCTTAAATGTTTCTTCTCTGACTCAGACAATTGCTCCAGTGTGGGGACTGGACCCCTGCTTCAGTTCCCCCACCTGCTGAGAGCAGGTCCAGTCCTACTAACACTGCTATTTTTCCCCCTAGTTCCTTCTCCTACAGAGTTTTGTGTGGGTCTATATATTCTTTTCTGCTGATCAGATACTCCTGTCCACTCTCAGTTGGTGTTCTGCATGTACTTCTGTGTCTGAAGGTGTATTCCTGATGTTATCCATGGAGAGAGAAGTACCTCATGTCCACCTACTCCTCTGCCATCTTGTTCTCTCTCCTAATTTTATTTCTTTTTTAATGTCTTTACCTGACTGGTCATATTTTCTGTAATGGAAATGCCTTATTTTTGTGTTAAGATATTTCACTAAAGGTTATTATCATTAAGAAAAAGAACTAAATAAGTTAGAATAATATCTACTGACCTGTAGGACTGCACATGACTGTCCTATGTGAAAAATAAAACATTTATTATATATATATGCTCAGTCGTGTCCAACTCTTTGCAGCCCTATGGACTACAGTCCAACAGGTTTCTCTGTCTGTGGGGTTTTCCAGGCAAGAATACTGGAGTGGGTTGTGATTTACTACTCTGATATATATATGTATGTATATATATATATATATATGTATGTATATATATATATATATACACACACACACACACACACACACACATCAATATTCAGTTCAGTCACAGTTGTGCCCGACTCTTTGCGACCCCATGAACCACAGCATGCCAGGCCTCTCTGTCCATCACCAACTCCCGGAGTTCACTCAAATTCATGTCTATCAAGTCAGTAATACCATCCAGCTATCTCATCCTCTGTCACCCCCTTCTCCTCCTGCCCCCAATCCCTCCCAGCATCAGGGACTTTTCCAATGAGTCAAACTCATCACATGATGTGGCCAAAGTATTGGAGTTTCAGCTTCAGCATCAGTCCTTCCAATGAACACCCAGGACTGATCTCCTTTAGAATGGACTGGTTGGATCTCCTTGCAGTCCAAGGGACTCTCAAGAGTCTTCTCCAACACAACAGTTCAAAAGCATTAATTCTTCAGCGCTCAGCTTTCTTCACAGTCCAACTCTCACATCCATACATGACCACTGGAAATACCATAACCTTGACTAGACGGACCTTTGTTGGCAAGGTAATATCTCTGCTTTTCAATATGCTATCTAGGTTGGTCATAACTTTCCTTCCAAGGAATAATCGTCTTTTAGTTTCATGGCTGCAATAACAATCTGCAGTGATTTTGAAGCCCCCCCAAAATAAAGTCTGACACTGTTTCCACTGTTTCCCCATCTATTTCCCGTGAAGTGATGGGACCATATGCCATGATCTTCGTTTTCTGAATGTTGAGCTTTAAGCCAACTTTTTCACTCTCCTCTTTCACTTTCATCAAGAGGCTCTTTAGTTCCTCTTCACTTTCTGCCATAAGGGTGGTGTCATCTGCATATCTGAGGTTATTGATGTTTCTCCCGGCAATCTTGATTTCAGCTTGTACTTCTTCCAGCCCAGCTTTTCTCATGACTTACTCTCTATATAAGTTAAATAAGCAGGGTGACAATATATAGCCTTGATGTACTCCTTTTCCTATTTGGAAGCAGACTGTTGTTCCATGTCCAGTTCTAACTGTTGCTTCCTGACCTTGACTAGACTTCCTCACAATTTAGTGCTTCCCGGGTGGTGCTAGTGGTAAAGGAGTATAGGAGTGTCAGTGTAGGAGATCTAAGAGGTGTGGGTTTGATCCCTGGGTCGGGAAGATCCCCTGGAGAAGGGCACGGCAACCCCATTCTAGTATTCTTGCCTGGAGAATCCCACGTACAGAGGAGCCTGGTGGGCTAGTCCATGAGGTTGTAGTCGAACACGACTGAAGTGACTTAGCACAGAGGGCAGCAAGGAAGCCAGTGTAAGTATCACAAAACATCTGAGCAGGACACCAGGTGGCAGTGCTTCAGCTTTCATGCCTGCTACATGCAGTGTGCCAGAGTCTGATTCTCAAGGAAGGAAAATAGAAAGATTTAAATAAAGAATTCACAAGGTAAAGATGAGTAAAGATGTAAAGGAACTTCAGAGATAACACCATGTAGATATTTGGGAAGATAGCATCACAGGAGTGTTTAAAGAATAATACCCCATCGTAGCCCTCAATTTTCCCAGCATACTATTATATAAAAAACTTGCTAAAGCATTCAGCACTGTTAACTGGTTAGTGGATGATTTCCTCATCTACTCATCCTGGGACTTTGTGCCTAGGTTTGGAATCTTCTGTTCTAGTTCACTTCTGGTTTCAGTTTAAACCAGTAATGTCACCATCACTCAGATGTCCAGCCACCCTATTTTGAGTCCAAGTGCTTCTCCATAGTCCAGACCTTGCTTCTCAGGAGCCCCCTAAAATGCTACAATCTGGCTGATAATAAAAGGTAGAGAAGCATTTCACAGTTAGGAAAGTTATGGCTCATTTCCCAAAGATTAAAAAAAAATGAAACAATAAAAGCTATCTCATAGGGTTTTGATATTTAAATTAGATGATGAGTCTGAAATGCATACCACAGTGCCTGACATAGAATAAGCTCAAAAAATATCATCTTTCTTTTTTTCTAGTGAAACCTGCCTTTTCTTCATTATCCAGAATCTGTGACTTGTTACTACTGTTTTTTTTTTTTTTTTCACCACATTGGTTTGATGAGGGAAACTACAGGAAATTTATTTAATCACTTATTTTCTTTGAGACAGTCATTGTTTTTCCCTGTCCTCTTGGGTCATATTCTCCTTAGCTACATTAGTACATTTAGGGAGCTGAAAGGACACAGATGGAGCACTCAGAGAAAGCTTTATTTTCACTTACCTGATGAATAATAATGTTATTTTTAGTATATTTATTAGGTATTGAATATCAAATTTCTGAATTGGATCTCCAAGATTATCCCATTTTTCTTGACTGTTTTCTTTACTGTTTAATTTTATGTGCTTTATATATTTTTTTCATTTGAGTCCTTTTTCAGAAATATGCATTGCAAATATAGTTTAAAAGTCTGCACATTGACTTTCCACCCTCTTAGCATTGATATTCAACACAGACATTTTAATATATATCTTCATTTTCATAAGAATCTAGCTTGAAAGTTTTATTTGTTTATTTTCTTAAACACTTTAAAAATACTTTTCCTTTGTAACTTCTATGGGTCTGGATGAGAAGTCAGGTACCACTGTTTTTTCAAAGTTCTGAAAACTCTTATTTTTTCCAGCAGATTTATTATCTCTACTTTTAAAATTAATTTTCATTAGAGTATAGTTGCTTTACAATGTTAGTTTCTATTGTACAGCAAAGTGAATCCGTTATATGTATACATATATCCACTCTTTTTTAGATTGTGCTCCTGTATAGGTCATTATAGAATATCGAGTAGAGTTTTCTGTGTTATACAGAAGGTTCTCATTAGTTATCTATTTTATATATAGCAGTGTGTATATGTGAATCTCAGTCTGCCAGTTTATCCCTCATATCCCTTTCCCCCTTTGGTAACTATAATTAGTTTTCTACATCCTGGACTCCATTTTAGTTTTGTAAACACCTTCATTTGTAGATACCACTTTTTAAAATTCCATCTGATAAAAGAGATATCAGATGACACTTGTCTTTCTCTGTCTGACTTACTTCACTCAGCATGGCACTCTTTGGGTCCATCCATGCCACTGCAAATGGCACTGTTTTGTTCTTTCTCATGGCTGAATAATATTCAATTGTATATATGCCATATCTTTTTTATCTATTATTCCATCATTGGACATTTAGGTTGCTTCCATGTCCACCTACTGTAATTAGTGCTGCAATGAACATTAGACTGCTTATATCTTTTCTGCTTGTATAGACTACTCCATCAACTCTAGCAACTGCCTGAGTTCTAATCTTTATATGTAACTAATCTCTTCTTCAACATCACTGATGGTCTGCTTCCCTGATTGTACCTTAAGTGACACAAAGTCTAAGAAGAAAGGACTGAGGAAATGATTTTCATAACGATTCCAGATAACTATACCCAGATTTGTGATGTGGGTGTATTTTAGTGAAGCAGTCACTTTAAATTATTATGGAACAAGTTTATAGCTTTAAACAAGTTTACACATGTTGTGTATGATTGATTTAAAGTTGAAAGTTCAAGAGAAGAATGTATTAGTAGAAAGTTACTGTGGACATCTGCTTCCAAATATAGAAAGAGCTTTGATTTACTTGAAGATTTAACTACAAAGTTTAATGAAGGGAATATTTATAGATTTGCAGGCAGGGTTAAGGAAAACAAAGAAGAGATGGGAAGCATCAAGATACTAGCAAGAGCTGAAAGCCTGTATCAACCTGGGCCATCAGAGGAAACTCTTAGTGAAAGGGGAGGCAAGAGCTGTGAAGTGGATCCACCAGAAAGGAGTTGCAGGAGATAAGATGTGCTTTCCCAGTTCTAGCGTCTACTGGCCTCCTGCTCAAATGGGGGACCCAAAGCAGTGGTGGGAAACTGGGGGACCAAAGGGAGGGAGAAACCACAGTGATTCCCTGTCTTCTTCAGTATCCAGTTCCTGTGGGGCAGGCCCACCTGGTTCCAGCTGTAGCCTGGTGATCCACCTAGAAGGAGCTTTGATTTAGAATTAAATCTTCTGATCCAGACCACAGACGAAGCAACCACAGGACTACCATCTCTCTTCCGGGATGTGCAGGTGTGCACCTCAACTGAGGTCCTGAAGCAGTGGGGCTCTCTCTTATTAAGCTCTGGGGGTTTCGTTCAGCTTTTCCCATTACTTCAAGCGCTGTGAGCTCCAAGAGAGCACAGAAGTACTTTGCAGAGTCTTGGAGCTGTAAGGCTGAAATGATGAGGCTGATGGATTTATTTGCTTTCTGGAAGTTTACAGAGTAGTGGCCATTCCTTGCATTACCGTCTTCTGAATACTGACCAATAAGGAAAGTCATCTCTCCCCTGGGAAGCTGTTTATACCAAAAAATGTTGTAGTATTCCATGGTCCAGCTTACTTCATATCGACAATTCAGGGTGACTGTCTGCCCCACTTGACTGGATACAGCTGTCTGGACTTGAGTTACTTGCTGGGCCACACACTCCTATGGGGAAAAAAAACAGAAAACAGAGATGAAGTAGTAAGTAAAATAGAGCAGGATTTAGATTAATTTAGGACCCAGAGACAAACTAAATTGAAATTATAAAATGTTTCTTTTTCTCCAACCCTCCTTTCCTCCCCAAGTCCCTGTGAAGCACCACGTGCCTGTGTGCAGCCCTTTCACCCTGAACTCTCACACCCAGGCTTGGAAGCATCCCTACCAGAGAAGGTGATGGCCAGGAACACCCAGAGCAGCCTGGAGAGCGGCATGAGGCATGGATTCCCCTGCACAAATGTGCTCAGTTCTGCCTCAAGCTGAGAGTTCAGTGTCTCTGTGTCCCTGGCTGCAAATATGCTTAGTACTTGTTCCTGTGTGACTCCTTCAAACAGGAAGTGGGGTTTGTCATGTTCATAAATCACATGGTCTTTTTCACAGATGGGAAAAACTTTTGTCTCACAGATGTTTAATTTTCTACTTTTCTTTCCATGATTATTATGTTTGGTAGATCCTGAAAGCGTCATGGAGAAAGCAGTTAGTATTATGTGTGTGAGGGCTTCCCTGATGGCTCAGATGGTAAAGAATATACCTGCAACTCAAGAGACCCTGGTTTGATCCCTGAGTTAAGAGGATCCCCTGGAGAAGGGAATGGCAACCCACTCCAGTGTTCTTGCTTGGAGAATTCCAAGGATAGAGGAATCTGGTGACTACAGTCTATGGGGTCCCAAAGAGTTGGACATGACTGGGGGACTAACACACATACATGTTAAAGGTTTGAGCTGAGAGAAACAGAAGACTAAATAAGTTGACATACACTGATAATAATTTTGCCAGCCCATTCAAAACATATTAGTATACACTATGAATCCTTCCTGTAATCTACTTACTGGTCATTCTCATCATTCATTTAGCCTATGCTTATATTTCTTTATCCAGAATTTAATGACTCTTTAAAAAAAAAAACACAATAAAACAAACTCACAGATCTTTAACTTTCTTATGTGTGTGCTGTGCTGTTGCTTCAATCATGTGCAACTCTTTCCAACCCCATGGACTGTAACCTGCCAGTCTCCTCTGTCCATGGGGATTCTGCAGGCAAGAATACTGGAGTGGGTTCCCAACACAGGGATCAAACCCTCATCTCTTGCACTGGCAGATGGGTTCTTTAACACTAGCGCCACCTGGGAAGGGCCAAGAATACTGGAATGGGTTTCCATGCCCTCCTCCAGGGAATCTTCCTGACCCAGGGATTGAACCAGCATCTCATGTCTCCTGAATTGCCAGCTGGGTTCTTTACTACTAGCTCAACCTGGGAAGCCCTTTTAGCTTTCTTGACAAAAGGCAGTCTTTTCCAAAATAATTAATGTATCTTTTTCTTTTCTCACTTGGTTCTAGGTCTTTGTTTATATTTTTAAATAAATAAAGTGACTTCAATATCAAATGATAAAGCATCACTCCTGACTTTCAGAATCTATTCAGTTGTATGTGTTTTTTTTAATGAAATGCTAAACAGGAAAAATATTAATCTTTGAAATCTGACATTGAGTTTTACTTAGTAAACTTTGAAGAGCATCAGTATATTCAATCCTGCTGCCTTTACAAGTAGAATTGTATTTATTAGATCAGGTGTCCTTAGATTGTCCTCATGTCATATTTTTTACCCCAAAGTGTTCAGTTTCTCTTCTTAGTGATTCTTTATTTTTCTCTGTAAGGTCAAGTTAAGCATGCTGACTTTTTCTGTGCCACAAGGCTACAGTGTGCTCTTACAAAATATGGTATCTGTAACACTTAGCAAATGTTGACACCACAGTATTTGGTGACTGAAGTTTTGTATACTGTACATGATCATGTAGAAGGTCATTGTCAATCTTCCATTTGATTTCATTGTTTTAATAGATGAATTAATATAAAAGAACCAAAGGCAAATAGACAAGTAGAAAAGAAAGTACAGAAAGATCTAAAACAGTGCCAGTTCTTAGATTTTAAAGTTGAAGTAACACATTAATGAGTGATGCAGGGAGGAGAGTTTATATTTAGTTGAGACATCTACTCCTCTGTTCCATGTCACCTCTGGATGCTGGCAGGCAGCAGATGTCCTGGTTTCCAATTATTTGTAACTAAGTAGGGGACACCACAAATGCCCACAACAATGCAGGGAGAGCATGAAGGGGGTTTTTGCCCTTTGTTGATATGGCCTTGCTCTGAGTTCCTGACAGTAAAGGTGCATGTTCCCTCAGCTGCATTATAGACTCTGACTCTGAAAAATGTAGCTTCTGGCTGGATCAAGTCTGAATGTGCTGACACTCAGGTTGGAAGATTTAGACTGTCCTAAACATTGTTCTGCCTTCCCTTGTGATTTACTAATAAATAATAATACCTGATAAAGGACAAGCCAGAGTTTAATATTGAAGGATGAAATTGAAAGAGATTTTTTACTTAAAACTTCCAAATTTAGTAGTAAATTAATCTCTTCTAAAATCTGGGATGTTATCTGAAACAAATTCATTATGAATCATTCTGGGATTGCAAATATTCATTCCTGTTCTGATTGTTCTCTTGCTTTTCTAATTTTGATTCTAAGATGAATTATACTAACTGCTCCCTAGTTTCCCTAAAAAAGACCAACAATAAGCCATGAACTCCCTTTTCTTCCCACTTACCCACCAAACCATGTGAACTGGTAACTTTAGCACATAACTTCAGAATAGCAAATATCACACAGACAAATGAACACAGAATAGGCTTCTGACTTCTGTAATCTCTCCAGTTGAGTATTGGAATACCAAATGGTAATGGCTATAAAATCATATTCATTTGTGATGTAACTCTGTGATTAGCCTATTAAAGGTTTAAGAAGCAAGAACCAATGGGTCTTCTAAATTCAAATATTTGACCATGTTGCTGTCATGAATGCAGTTATACTCTTTAGTACAATCTTATAATTCTCATTACAGTTGTCATGAGGACAAAACTTCTCCTAAAATGTTGCTTAATCAGTAAAAATATTAAAAGCTATTCACAATATATGGTGTATATATATATATATATTTAAAATAAATATTAATTAATATATATAATTAATAAATTAATATATATTTCTAAAATAAAAATATTTCCTTTCTTGACATTGAAGGAATGAAAATTATATTTCATTTTATTCTGAAATTTCAACTAATGAAGTCATTTACATCAAATTAATCAAATTTCAAACATTTTATTTTTGTTTCAACATCTCATAAAGAAACCCCAATAAGAATAACATTCTTTTTATAATTTTATTTATTTATTAATTTAGAGTGTTTGGGTCTTCATTGCTACACAGGCTGTTCTCTAGCTGCAGAGAGACGGGGTACTCTGTCGTTGCACTTCTCATTGCGGTGGCTTCTCTTACTGTGGAGCACAGGCTCTAGAGCAGAGACTCAATAGTTGTGGTGCACAGGATTAGCTGCTCCATGACATGTGGGATCTTCCTGTATCAGGGGTTGAACCAATGTCACCTGATTTGGCAGGTAGATTCTTTACCACTGAGCCTCCAGGGAAGACCTAACTGAGTTATTTTATAATAGATTGTCCTTGGATTCTCCATGGTTCCTTCATAGGAATCCCCAAACTCACATAGCATATGAGGGCACAGAATTACTACTGAGGTTTCCAGATCTTCCCTAGTTCTCCCTCTTGCATCTCTGGTGACTGTCTTCTGAAGCTCACTTTGCATTCCAATCTGGGTACTACATCCTATTTTGAGTTTTATGTATTTCAGTCCTATGAAAGATACTCCAGTCCAGTAGTTATACATCCTATTCCAAACTTGTTATTCAACTGTTCAAACTACCTGAAAAAAAAAAGCAAAACAAACTTCGAGAGGATTTCCCTGGTGGTACAGTGGATGGGAGTTCACCTGCTAAGGCAGGGGACACAGGTTCAATCCCTGGTCTGGGAAGGTTCCACATGCCCTGGAGCCACTGAGTCCGGGCACCACAATATGGAGGTTTGCTCTAGAGCCCAAGAGCCGCAACTACTGAGCCCGTGTGCCACAACTACTGAAGCCCACATGCCCTGGAGCCTGCATGCTGCAACTACTGAAGCCTGTGCTCCTAGAGCCTGTGCTTCACAATAAGAGAAGACAGGACAGTAAGCCTGTGCACTGCAACCAAGAGCAGCCCCCGCTTAGTGCACCTAGAGAAAGCCCGTGTGCAGCAGCAAAGACCCAGAGCAGCCAATTTTTTTTAATTAAAAAAAAAATCTTTGAAAGCCAAGAGGGTTTACACACTGACACCATTAAAAATTTTTTTATAGTCATCATGCTGTATATTGCACCGCCAGGACTTATTTCTCTTATAACTAGATGTTTCTGTCTTTTGAACATAGTCACCTCTTCCACACCCTACACCCCCTATCTATTCTCTGTATCTATGAAGTCTGGGTGTGTGTGTGTGTCTGCATGTCTATATGTCTGTGTGTGTGTGTTCCTGTACCTGTGTCTTAGAGTCCACATATAAATGATTTCATACAGTATTTGACTTTGTCTGCCTGATTTATTTCACTTAGTATTGTGCCCTCAAGATTCATTCATGTTTTTGTAAATCTATGAAAAATTTTCTTTTTTATCATGTTTTCTTTATCCATTCATCTGTCAAAGGACACTTGGGTTGTTTCCATGTTTCAGCTGTTGTAGATGAACTGCAATAAACGAGGGGTACAGATATCTTTTTGAGATACTGACTTCAGTCTCTTCAGATGAATAATCAGAGATGGAAATGCTGAATATCATAGTAGAGCTAATTTTAATTTTTTGAGGAACCTCCATACTGTTTGCCATAGAGGCTGCACCAATTTATATTTCCGACAACAGTGGGCAGGGTTCCCTTTCTTCTACATTCTGGTCAAAATTTTTTATTCCCTGTCTTTTTGATAGTAGCCATTCTGGCAGATGTAAAAGGATAGCTCTTTTTGGTTTTGATTTTCATTTCCCTGATGATTAGAGATGTTGAACATCTTCTGATTTACCTTTTGGTCATGACTTGATGGACGTGAGTCTCAGTGAACTCCGGGAGTTGGTGATGGACAGTGATGCCTGGCGTGCTGCGATTCATGGGGTCGCAAAGAGTCGGACACGACTGAGCAACTGATCTGATCTGATGTCTTCTTTGGGAAAATGTTTATTCAGATCATCAGCTTATTTTTAAACAGACTTTTGTTCTAATGATTATACAAGGTATTTATATATTTTGGGTATTAGCCCCTTATCAGATATATGTTTGGGCAATATTTGCTCTCATTCTGTAGGTTGCCTTTTCATTTTGTTGATGGCTTCATTTGCCATACATAAACTTATTAGTTTGATGTAGTTACACTTGTTTGTTTGTTTGTTTTTTCTCTCTTGTTGTCCTTGCTTTTAGTGTCAAATACAAAACAAAACAAACAAAACTGTGGCCAATACTGATATCAAGGAACTTACCCCTATGTTTCTTCTGAGCTTTACTGTTGTGGTTCTTATATTCAATTCTATAATCCATTTTGATGAGTTCAATTTCATTCTCTTGCATGTAGCTTTCCATTTCTCATAATACCATTTATTGAAGAGATGTTCCTTTCTTGAGGGTATATTTTTGGCTTCTTTGCCGTGAACTGACCATGTATACAAGGGTTTATTTCTGGGTTCTCTATTCTGCTCCATTGATCTATGTGTCTTTGTTTAATGCAAAAAAAAAAAAAAAACCCACACACTGTTTTTATTACTATAATTTTGTAATATAGTTTGAAATAAGGTCATGTGATGCCTTCAGCTTTGATCTTTCTCTAGTTCACTTTGGCTATTAGTAGTCTATTGTCTCTCATACTAATCTTAGGGTTTATTTATTCTATCTCTGTGAAAAATGTCATTGAATTTTGATAGAGGTTTCATTGAATCTGTAGAATGCTTTGGGTAGTATGGATATTTTAACAATTGATTTTTTTCGGTCTGTAAGAACAAAATATCTTCCCATTAATTTTTGTCTTCAATTTCTATAATCAATGTCTTACAGATTTCAATATACAAACCTATACTTCTTTGCTTAAAGTTATTCTTAGGTATTTTCTTTCTGATGTGATGGAAAAATAATTGTTTTCTTAATATGTCTTTCAGATAGTTCATTATTGGAATGCAGATTAATTTTGTATCCTGCAACTTAGCTGAAGACTAACATCTTGGGGGCATGTCTCCCACTGCTAAGCCAGATGATCTGATTGTCTTTTCACTTTCTCTTTTTGTGTACTCAAAAAGTGTATATTTTAACTGTGGTAGGAAGTCTCTGTGCTGTTTATTTTTGGATGAATAATTTCTAGTGCTTAAACAAGTTAAAAGTTTTTTCTCTGGCATTTTATTGGCATTTTATGGCCTATTAAAAGTACATCTGTCAAAGTTATAGGTAACAGGAGTTATCTTATTCCTTCTATGAATCGATTGGACTAGTAAAGCTGTGGTTGCTACCATCCAATTTAAATTTTTTTTAAATACTAAATAATTCTTACATGGAACAGTACACAAAATTATGTGCAGACACATTTTCCCCTGGCAATGATGGTAAACAGATATTTAATTTTGCTATATTTTCAATAGCTCTCTCCAAACATTACAGACAAAACTAAAGAGTAACTCCTAGTACTATTCCTATTTTTAAAGTAATAACTACTTTTGAGAAGATTCCATGTATGTCTTTTCAATTTTACTGTTAGAGCTATGTATCACAAAACAATATATTATATTATGATTATATTCTGAAATTTCTCATAAGTAGTGTCATGCAGCATATATCATTCTGATGCTTTTTATACTCAGCATTTTATTTTTGTAAGAGTTATCTAAGAAAATAATACAGAGAACTGTTTCTTTGCTTGTAATACTTCATGTATTTCGACTTCATATGTAATTCATTATTCGTTCATTCTGTACTTGAATGGTTATACTTCTGCTTACAGGATTGGTGTGACTATCCTTGTAAATGCCTCCTTGCTCAAATGTTGGAATTACTTGAATGTAGATAACAGGAATTGGAATTGCTTGACTTTTAAATATATACATTTTCTACTTTATTAAATAGTTCAGGCAATTTTTATCTGAAGTTGTTAAATAAATGTTCTTTATGTGGTTGATTTTCTCCATCTGGAGAAATTTAATAGTCTTCTCCCTCTATTTGGGTCAAAACTTAATGCTATTGGATTTTCACATTTCTGGTTACCTGACAGAAATGAGATAGTAATTTGCTTTAATTTAATTTCCTCTGATTACTGCAGAAGTTGATGTTTTATATGTTCACATGTCTATTTCCTCTTCTTTAAATTGACTTTATGTAAATCATCTTTATTATCTCTTTTCATTTTGCATGTGTTTCTTATTTATTTGTAGAAGCCCCCTATATAAACTTAATTTCTAATGTTTTCTGGTTACATGGTTTACTATGCATCCTACTATGCACTCAATTTTTAATTATGTAGTGGGGCACGCATGCAGGTTAAAAAACTTTCCATCTATTAGGAATTCTCTATAAATTTATATTTGTAATTGTCAAATTACTTTAATGATTATATACTTATTTAGCTTTTCTATTTCTTCTTTAACTATTTTTGATAATATATATATATATTTTAGAGCATCTATCAGAACACTGAAATATGTGGCCAAGTCTTCTTCTTGTGTCAAGGATTTCTTCAGATAGTAAATCTCTGCCCTTGTTGAGGTCCCCTGTGAAACCTTCTCTGTTCCATATGGAGGCATGTCTCATGAGGGTCTGGAAGCCTTGGTCTGGGTGCTGGACACACCAGGAGGAGGCAGGGCTCTCGAAATACTCATGATAGGGCCTCACCTGTCCTGGGATCCCTTCAAAGGCAGAAACTGGCCCTCAAGCCGAGTCACTGTATGGGGCTGTCTCTCCTCCCATAAAATCAACATTAGATCAAGGAGATTGCTGCACACTGAAGAGAATATGCCTCTAAATAGATTCTAAATCTCACAATTATTCTATATCATTGACAATACTTGATATAGTTGTCTTTTTATCTTTAGCCAGAATAATGGGTGTATGCTGCTGCTGCTGCTAAATTGCTTCAGTCATGTCCAACTCTGTGCAACCCCATAGATGGCAGCCCACCAGGCTCCCCTGTCCCTGGGATTCTCCAGGTGAGAATACTGGAGTGGGTTGCCATTTCCTTCTCCAATGCCATGCATGCTAAGTCGCTTCAGTTGTGTTCGACTCTGTGCAACCCCATGGACAGCAGCCTACTAGGCTTCTCTGTCCACGGGATTCTCTAGGCAAGAATACTGGAGTGGGTTGCCCTTAATGGGTGTATAGAGATCTCACTGTGGCATTAACTTGCATTTCCATGATGACTAATGATGTAGAAGAGGGGATTACAAACTTCTTCAATAAAGGGTAGAACAGTAAATATTTTGTCTTTATAGGCCTTCATTCTGTTGCAACTACTGAACTCTGCCATTGTTTCATGAAATAAGTTATTGATAATACATAAATAAATAAGCTTTCTTATGTTCCAACAAAATTTATTTACAAAGTAAATGGATGAATGGAATGGTTCATGGGCCATATTTTTGTTGACTCCTGATGTAGAGGACTCCATGGCTTCACAGGGTAATTCTCCAAACATTTGAAGAATAGTTAGGTCCCATCCTTCTCAAATTTTTTCTGTAAAATTGAAGGGGATGAAATATTACCAAATTCATTCAGTGAAGCCCTTCATACCCTGATGCCAACACCAGACAATAAATCTACCAAAAAAAGTCAGTTTCTTAAATGACATCGGTAAAAAAATCCTCAATAAAATATTAGCAAACTTCAATTCAGTCAGGTTCAGCTGCTCAGTCCATGCCCAACTCTTTGTGACCCCATGGACTGAAGCACGCCAGGCTTCCCTGTCCATCACCAGCTTCTGGAGCTTTCTCAAACTCATGTCCATAAAGTCAGTGATGCCATCCAATGATCTCATCTCTCTGTTGTCCCTTCTCTTCCTGCCCTCAATCTTTCCCAGAATCGGGGTCTTTATCATGAATCAGTTCTTTGCATCAGGTGGCCCAAGTATTGGAGTTTTCAGCTTTAGCATTAGTTCTTCCAGTGAATATTCAAGACTAACTTCCTTTAGAACTGAATTAAGTTAGGAAACTTAATTCAACAATTTATGAAAGAATCATATATCATTGGCCAAGTGGGATATAGTCTAGGGTGTACCAGGATGGTTCAATATTTGCAAATCAGTCAACATGATATACATTAATAGCATGAAGGATAAAAACTTATATAATTATCTCAACAGACAAAGAAAAAGTATTTGACAAAATTCAGCATCCATTCATGCTTAAAAGTCCAATAAACTTGGTATAATGGGAAACACATCTCAAAATAATACAGGCCATTTACAACAAACACACAATTAATATCATTTTGATGGTAAAACTGAAAGCTTTTCTCCAAGATGAGGAACAAGACAAGGATACCTACTCCTCACCATTTCCATTTAACATAGTACTTGAAGTCCTTGTCACAGCAGTCATATAGGAAAAAGAAATAGAAGACATCGAAATTGGGATAAAACTATTAAAATGCAAAAAGACAGCCTATCAAACAAGATACTTGCAAATAATTAGTCAATAAGGGGTTAATGTCCAAAATATATAAAGAAATTTATATGCAATATAAAAACTATAAATAATCTGATTTTTAAAAAGGCAGAGGACTAAATAGACATTTTTTCCAAAGAAACATACAGCTGGGCAACAGACACATGAAAAGACATTCAACTCTCTAATCATCAGGCAAATGCAAATCAAAACCCAATAAGATCTCACCTCACCCCAATCAGAACACTATCATCAAAAAGCCAAGAAGTAATGAGTATTGCTGAGGATGTGAAAAAAAAAGGGACACTTTGGCAACCCTTGCTGGAAAGTAACTGGTGCAGCACTATTTAAAACAGCATAAAGGTTCTTCAAAAATTAAAAATATAAATACTATAATCATTCAGCAATTCCATTCCTTGGATATCTATCAGAAGAAAACAAAAACACTAATTTGAAAATATATGTTACCATAATATTCACAGAAGCATTATTTCTAATAACCAAGATATGGAAGCAATCCAGTCTTCATCCATATGAATGTATAGAGAATATGTGTTTTTATAATATATATATATATATATATACACACACCACACACACACACAACACACAATGAAATATTACTTAATCATAAAAAGGATAAATAATCATATGAGACAACATGGAAAACCTGGAGGGTAATTATACTTAGCAAAATAAGTCAGACAGAGAGAAAGACAAATACTGTATGTTTTCACTTATATATGGATCTAAATGCAAAACTAACAGAACAGAAACAGACTCATAGATATATGGGAATAAACTACCAGTTACTAGAGGGGAAAGGGGTGAATGTAGGAGTGAAATAGGTGAAGCGGATTAAGAGGTACAAAATTATGTGTATTTTTCCATACTTAAAAAATAAATAAAATTATGTAATGTGCAGTAAGGAAAGGAATCAACCCTGCCAATACCTTAACTGATTTCAGACTTCTTGCATCCAGAATTGAAAGAGGATAAATTTTAGTTAAACGACCAAGTTCATATTAACCATTGAGCATATATGCTTTTTGTTTGCTGTGTCGCCAGGAGTCGGACACAACTGAGCGACTGCACTTTCACTTTTTACTTTAATGCATTGGAGAAGGAAATGGCAACCCACTCCAGTGTTCTTGCCTGGAGAATACCAGGGACGAGGGAGCCTGGTGGGCTGCCATCTCTGGGGTCGCACAGAGTTGGACACGACTGAAGCGACTTAGCAGCAGCAATAGTAGGATGAGATGTATCTGCAGTTGTCTGTTGGGACGCATCATGGTGAGGCAGGTTTGGATGGACATTCTTGGGACAGCCAACTTAGCTGAATAACATCTTCTTGGAGTCACTTTTCTCTTCTTTTAGTTCCTTTCACTCTTCTCATTTTGAAGTAGAGCATATTGTAGCTAAATATTTATTTTGATAGGGCTTCCCTCATAGGTCAGTTGGTAAAGAATCCGCCTGGAATGCAGGAGACCCCGGTTCCATTCGTGGGTCGGGAAGATCCCCTGGAGAAGGGATAGGCTACCCACTCCAGTATTCTTGGGCTTCCCTTGTGGTTCAGCTGGTTAAAAAGATCCCCTGGAGAAGGGATAGGCTACCCACTCCAGTATTCTGGCCTGGAGAACTCCATGGGCTCTATAGTCCATGGGGTCGCAAAGAGTCGGACCCCCGACTGAGCGCCTTTCACTTTCTTATCTATTAATAGACCTCTCCTAGCTACAAGTTTGAGACTCTAGCGCAGAAGAAGATACAGATTGAGAGGAAGATAAAGACCAAAGTCTCAAATCTGTAAGGCCAATAAGAAGCACTGCAAATGCCCTGTGGTGGCCTCACGGTGTGACTGTGGCTGGAGGAGGGGCTGAGCCCCGCGGAGGGTCTGCGGACAGGCGTTTGGGCACAGCACAGAAGTAAGTGCCTGAGTCTGTGGTCCGCAAAGAGGAAATGTGCAGTGAGCTGCGGCGTTCTTTAGGGACTGCCGTGACATTTATCTTCCTTCCTGCCTTGTTCCTGAAGGAATGTAAATGAGGTGGATGAGGCGGCCCCCGGGCTTCTGAAGATACCACCGCACACTGTCTGCCGAGGTGGAGAAATTACACCACAGTGTAGAGCTGGCTCCCTCCTGTGGAGTCAGGGCTGGGGACTCTGCTCCACATCCACCCCTCTCACACCTGATGAGAAAGAGACAGACAGTCACAGGTGAGGCTCACTGTAACTCTGAAAAAACCCTGAACGTGTTCCTCCAGCTCCCATCGATGTTGAGAAGGATAGGAAGTGTGCAGGACTCGTCAACTCTTTCTACTCCCTCCCTCAACAGTACAGCAGCTGCTCATTTCTCAGATTCCCCTGCAGGGCAGCCCCAACTCACAGCAAACCTGGGCAAACAAAGCCCCAGCACAGTGCCCACTAGCCTCTTCATGATGCCTTGACTTGCTGCTGAGAAATTTTCACCTTAAAATACACAGCTAAACCAATAAGTGGTGTGTCACTTCTTGTCTGGAAATGTTCCTGCTCCTGCAACCAATCAGCTCACCCAACAAACCCTGCTCAGGTGACACTCTGTGACAGGAAAGCCCCACCTAACAGTCAACTCCACTGAGAACACTGAACTTGAGAAAAGAAATCCTTTCTTTGCAAATTGAAAAAGAAAAGAAAAAATCTAAGATGCCCATAGGAATGAAACATTTTGCAATAAACACAGGCTGAAACTGTAAGTCCTTTAAGCTACCAGATCTCAGGGGTTTGCAGATAGCTCCCCCTACAGTCCTAGTCACCATGTCACTCAGAGCATAGAAGTGCTTGGTCAAATTACTTCAGTGGGCTTTTTCCTCAGGTGAAAGGAAGTTTCACTCTTCCTAAATTCAGATGCAAAACCTTTGATGCCTGAAACAAGATTGTTTCCAGACATGTCCTTTGGGAGAAGCTGGAGTCCTTGGTTGGGGTACTGCACATACCAGTAGAGATTAGGTTGAAGAGAAAATGAGTAGTTGCACCTCAGCTCCAGAGGGGCTCCTTCAGAGACAGTGATGTTGCCATCAGGCTGGGTCACTGACTGGGCTCCTGAACCATTAATACTGAATCAGAGAACTCAGCTAAACAAAAGTCTCTATTCAAAGTCAAACCAGAACAATGTTCCATGTGTGGACAAGAGAGTAAAATGGAACAGTACTCACTCAGCAGCAGGAGTGCCTCAAGCATCAAGGTGAACACCAAGGTCATGGTGGAGCAGTGAAGAGGCAGTGAGCTGCTTTCTGGGTGATTCCCCACAGACAGAAGTCTCATGACTGGGGGACTTGAATCCAAGTTGCTCTGCGGTTGAGGAGGAATGACAGGTGATATTGATTTCTTCTTCTGATGGAGACTGTAGAGGGAGCTAGGAAGAGAGGCTGTCTTAAAACTTCCTGTCTCTAGTGTCTGAGATGCTTTACATGTCATTGTATAAAAAATGGTGTCAGGATATCTCTTTAAATTGTAAGGAAGGAAGGTTTTTTTGACCTTATTCTGATCTTTCCCAATTTTCACAACAGTGCCCTCCAAGGGCCAGATAGAGAAATAAAGAGAGATTCACAATTTTTGTTCACCCTCTTGCTGGCTTTGTATGGTTGAATTTTAAAGCATTATAATTATGTACAGAGCAGAATTTATGTTTTGTAGGCTCTGAAACTTTCAAAATTGCACTTTCTATAGCAGCACAAAATTATGGATAAAAATTAAATACAAAATAATGTTTAGAATGAGAAATAAAAATCATAATGAATTATAAATTTTAGAAAGCAAATTCCACAGACA